>NW_008751815.1:901818-946436 GCF_000715545.1 Opisthorchis viverrini
TCAATCCGTGAATCCCTGAAAGCAGAATGGACGGATCCTGCAACCCAATGGTGCGCTGAAATTGCCCGCACGAACGACAACAAGCGTTTGCAAGTCAATTGAAATACTCGGCGATTCAATCAAAATCTGCGCGGTGAATCAAACTTGTGTCTGATCGTTTCATGGATTTAGGTAAGCTGGGTTAGGGCAACAAATTGAGGTTTGATTAGGAACAACGAAGATCAGGAAACGGGCGACAATGCGATTGTTGTTGAATTATGCGGTTGAGTACAGTATCGCGCTAAGGAAAACCAGTCATAAAGCACCAAAATGCAAGGATGCCTTGAGGATAGTGGAAGCTAGGGCAATGATGGTCACTACCCACTGAAGAGACCAAATAGGCCTATACTTAAACGCGTACAGAATGTATGACGAAAACTCTTGTAGATCGAACTCCACAATGCTACCTCCAAATGGAGAAGTAAGTTCGGTTTTGCGACAGGATCAAGCACAATTTGAAGTATCGGTTGAGGTTAGTGGAAGAAATCCTTCCAAGATTAGAAATTCGAAGTCCGGCCAAATAAATCAATAAATCCTCTGCTGATGCTGTTTCGAGCAGCGTAGTTGAGGTTCACTATGGTGCAATATACTATTGGACCTTCGCGTGATTCCCAAGATACGAAGACATTTTTCGGACAGAATTGGCGGATTTTTAAGGTGGTCGGAAATAAAGAATTTTAATCCGAAATTTCGGGATAAACGAGCGCGACAAAGCTGGTAATTTTATTCACACCAAATACCCATGTCTTTTCCTTCGCTGGACCTGCAAAGCTGCTAAAAGATGTTTTTTGTGAGCGGTCTTGTTTACTGAACGTCCGCACAACTTTTTAAGCACACCAAATAGGACATTGATGGCGTGCACGGGCGTAATCAACCGCAGTGTGAAAGATTCAAATTCAAGAAAATTACAGTTGGACAGTTTAAATGGTCATGTTTATCTGTGGGCTACGGTCGAAGAGAGATGCGGATATCCGAGCCCGACTGCTGGGCAAAATTGAGCAGGATCCTTCAAGGAATAGACGATCGGTTACCACATTGTGACAATGTTTGCTTAATCTCAAACATGAAATAGCCATGATAGAACACAACCATGTACATGCCATGTGTATAACTTTTCGAATGTTACTCAATATCCAGGTGCGCTGAAGCAATCGGTGGGGTTCGATAAGCCATCCACGCCGTGTTCGCAATGCGGTAGATGGCACCATTCAAGAAGCACTAGCGTAGAAAGTGCCACAGGAAGTGACACTGAGAAGAGTGTTGCTATTCAAATGGAAGGCCACAAATTAAACTAGTACCAGACACTTTCAATCCGCGTGGGAAATGTCGGAGGAAATTCGTGTCGGTTGTCCAAAACGACACAGAAACGTCTGCAAATCGTTACTCCCTTCGACATCGCAACTATTTCCTAAGATACCAGGAAAATAGTGGGTAAAATTCATTTCGGCCCCACAAATCGTATTGGTGCAAACACTTATGGTGGAAAGTTACATTTCACTGGTAAGCTCCTTTGCTCTCTCTGTGGAACAGCGTTCTGTTCACTGAAACATTCAACTAGAGCAATGTACTCCATTTGAACCTCATTGGCCCGGACTGATTCAACCAGCTGAAGCTGATGGAAATCCTCCCGAACACTGTATGCAACCTTGTAGGTTCGGGTATCTCCCAAATGTCACAATGAACATAACATCTTTCGAAAACTTATGCGGGTGTGCTTGCAGAGGTCACCCGAGCTGATTAGCGCATATACATCCACTAGTTCCCACGCACCTTCTTTTTGTTCTGCATGTCACAACAACACCATGATGTGAATCCGAACTTTGGTCAACAACGGGTACTCGTTAGGGGCACAACACATTTTTGCGTTGTTTTTTTTTCATTGTTCACTCAACACATATAAGAACAGAACACGGCCAACCGACACTCAGCCAGCACAACACACGTCGTCGACATACTCAGTACAAGGGCCGATGCTCGGTCGGCAACGCTGGTAACTTCACAAGGCAACCTGACCTGGGTGACTTTAAGACTACGCACGACTCGCTGTGCGGGAAAAGTCACTCCAAACGTACGCATAATTCACCGAGCGGAAAAGTCAGGACTAAATATCGTTTGGGTTTGACGACAAAAAGCGGACCAGACTTCAAGGCTCAGTCGGCACAACATACGTCGTCGACACGTGGAACGTAAACAAGACGCAGTGGACGTATACGCACTAATCAGCTTGGGCGACCTGTACATCTTCAATGATATCCACGGAAAGTGTTCAAGGACGAAAGCTGTACTGTTTCTACGTCAAACACAAAAATTGTGTTCCACCCAAGGAGGCCTGTCCCGTACACCTTCTTGCTAGTGATTGATCAACTGCTACGAGATTACAAAAGGGGGAGACATCCAAACAGCGAATCATTCAGAATGGCCTCAACCGATTGTGGCATCATAAGCACCATCACAAGGGCAATAAACACAGGTATAGTGGAAAGTGCCAACGTTTTGACATCGGACAGAGATTGTGGGTAGAGGATTATCCCGGTAATAGCGTATCCTGGCATCGTGGCCTTGACGAATCAGAAATGTCATCTGTGATGGTAACAGGGGTTCCGAAACGTGAGTTCATCATGCAGATCAGTTGAAAGAGGCTTAGAGATTGAATACATCACCTCTGAACATTTTGATGGGACATCTGGATATGAATATTGGAAGGCCAATGGACACGCAGGTTATGGGGCAGCTACCAGGGGCGCCTGTATATCAACAATCGCGAAGAACGACATGCGGAAGGATGATGGTGACAAAGATTCAAGGTTACCTGAGACGGAATACTTATACCATTCAACTTCAAAGAGGATGAATTAGTAGAACCATTTCCGAACGTACCTGGACTGCACAACTGTCAACCGAATAGCCGTTTTCTTTGGACGGAGTTAGACGGAATACTTATACCATTCAACTTCAAAGAGGATGAATTAGTAGAACCATTTCCGAACGTACCTGGACTGCACAACTGTCAACCGAATAGCCGTTTTCGTTGGGACGGATTTAGTTGGTTGTTTTTCACTTACCCCTGACAGAAAAGTTCTACTTTTAGTATCATTTTTCGGCCCACCCAGAATATTCCAGGTGAGTTTTATAAGCGGCTCGTTTTTGGCTGTAGGCGTCAGCGTTAAATAAATCGGCTGATTAACACTTTACTGGCGTTGTCTTCTAGGCTAAGCTCATAAAGCTATCAAGCGGCTATCCAGGCTTGGGTTTCCAATAGTAATAAGGTACTGAGAAAATAGTGGCTGACAACAGCTGGCGACGGGGATGGGGGAAACTATAAATCAACACATGCGCAGAATTAGCACGGTGAACAAAAGATACGGTACCACGAATTATTCAATGGGGTTCAGCCAATGGATGTAGCTACTAGGGGATATTTTCCACGAAGACAGGCAGAAAATCTCGACTTGGTGGCTAGTATGTCGAAAGCAGGGGTTCTGAAAGAAACTCCTCCAGGATTTACCCGATTGTATAGACGTTGCTTGCCGCAGGACTGTGCCTTAGAAAGAGATCACAGTCTCATTGTCAGGCGGAGCTTGTATTTCATTCCAGGAAGTCTAAGTATTTGTATTTCTGAAGGTTAACACTGCAGATAAGCATGAACATCTTACTAAAAGGTTCGTATTTTGAGTGCACAATTGTTCGTACGAGGAAAGCCACAAAGACGCCGAGAGTCAAGAGTAAGAGGTAGGCTGAAATAGTCGTTCTGGGTTGAACGTGCGCAACTAACTCGAAACTAGACGGAATATAACATCACTTTTCACTTGGTCATTGAATTCATATTAAATGTTCGGGTGTTCACTGGCCGCTCAAGTGATGCTCTTACAAATGAAAGGTCAACTGGTCGTGTGACAGGACGAAATCACGTTGAAAAATGATAAATCTCCTCGGAATACTAAAAAAGGGAAGTACCAGCGTCACTGAATAAGATGTTCTATCAGTTATTATTCCAAAGAGTTTCTGTAATAAGCAAATCTGATACAACGGAAACACGGGGCGCCCTTGTGCAGTACATTCTTTTGATTGAAAAAAATGAACAAGAGATTCAGCCGGGTTCCAGGTGAGTCACTCGTCAAAACCAAATTGTTACACAGATGAGTTTTGTCCGCCAATTTCGTGCATCACAGGTTCAATTGGAACATACGGTTGATGGAAACGCGGCGACTCCGCCCATCTGACCAGCCCCAAGAAGGACAAAACCGGTCGAAGAGTATCCAACACCCTTTTGAATAGTTTCCTTTATGAAAACTCAGATGCTGTTTGCCTAACATTTTTAGGTGGCATGAAGGCCTTCAAGCCCAAAGTTACAACAACAGCGAGTGTAGCAGGTTTTCCTTTCAGACGCTGTAGCGTTCACAACAGATACTTGCATTACAAAGGCAAAAGGCTGATGGCCAGAACGGCAGTACCATCGCAGCTGCTCGGCTAAAATGCGGATTGCACCCATCATCACCCCAAAGAATACTTTAATTACGTTCAGGTTGAGTTTTCTCTCTGACAGGTAGTCGGAGATATGAAGGGCTAGGTTGGGAAGCCCTTACATGCAGTGCTCAATGTTACTTTTAATCTCCTATTCCTTTGTAGCATGTCTACCAGCGATTCAGGTAATTGTGCGCATGTGTTTTATCTAAACCGTCATGCCCAGGAATGTCTGATCTGTGGATCTGAGCGGGAAAGTCCTGACGTTAATAAATTAGGATGTTCCAGCGAAAGTGATCCAAACACAAAATGGTCAAACCACCGGTGATTTGTATTGCAGAGTACATGAAGAAAGTATATTTCAAGACTCCAGAAGGTAACTGCAACAACTCACAGTCGACGGAAGCGTCACATATAGTTACGAGTTTGTCGGATTTACGTCTCTCTTACTAAAAGAGATGGAACAGGTTCTGAAGTAGAGGTTTTGCTACATAACGTGGATACTGAGCTCATGTTAACGAGCTTATATGGGTTTATTGAAAAATGTTCATGCTGACCGAATCGACACCGCATTGTAGAGAGAATAACAAGGCAGCTGGACAAATGGTGAACATTGAATTCGGCCATTTTGACATACGAAAAGATTTTTTAACCGTACATTGTTAACTCCTGCTATTGAAGCTATGTCAGATCTAACAGTATCAAAAATTTTTGAGGTGGATAGAAGCTCGTGTAAAGGGGGACGATTTTATAACATGGTACAGTGGAAGATGTTGAAACTAGGCCACGTGCGCCGTCGCGTCTCTCACTGGACAATTCCTGGTATATTTATGTTTCCATTGTTCATAAGCGATCTAGCAGGATATCAGCCATGCTATTCGTAAATCCTTGGAGTTGTAGTGAAGTGGACTTTTAAATGGACTTTTCATCTGAATCCACAGGGGTGCTGTTGTCTAGTTAAACAGCCGGAGGGCATGCAGAAAGAAACGGGCTTGTCGGCAACTCAGTGTGAGTCGCCGCGTGCTCGCCAAGTTGAAAATCCCGGAAACCAGATTATATCAACCTGTGTCCAGTATACGGTACACAGGATTTCTTGTTGGCTCCGTAGAACTGTACCATATAAGTATCCAAATGCTCTGGTTGGGCCCGCCACAGGGAAGGTGCAACGATAGGGGAGTAGAACCTACGGCGACGATTTGGAAAAAGGCATTGCTTACGTGGCGATATGGTGTAGTTGTGTAAATGTTTTAAGAACTCATACTTTTTGAGCGAGATCGAAACTATCATCATTCGAGACATCGATTTTCTACGGATCCTTAAACGCTTTGACTAAACACGCCAAATAAATTCTTGGGCGGGTTATAGTCAAATACAATAAATCATTATATAAACTGGAAGTAGCCGCAGCGATGGACGATTTGGGGCTAAAGCCAGTTACCTGTCTGTCTTTCTTCTTAGGGATGTGTTCCGACAATTCAGAGTGACAGAAGACGTGATTGCAATTAACTAAACATCATTCAGACGGCTGACATCACGCTCTCAAACCATTTTGCGTGTTGGTTTGTCTCACAACTAGATGGAGCTTTAGTATTGTGAATCCTTCTGAACTACATACCACATTGACTCCAGCGATTTATACCTTTGCTTGCTGCCTGTAACGTTCGAACGGTATCTTCAAGTGACGCGTAATACCAGAACCTCCGGGTAGGCAAAACAAAGTCGGAGCTGGGTTTCTATACAGTACTATTAGGGTAAGAGAAATTCACAATTTGCACAAACCTCGACGGTAGATACGCGTCCAAAACAAACAGTCCGCTTGGACTTCAAAAGTGCAAAGCAAGGGAGCAAACAGGATCCAACGTGCGACAGTCACACGTGCAAAGTCAGATACAAATGGCCGAATGACCTCAAGGCCAAATGGGTGAAGTGGTATGGACAAACAAAAGTCAGTTTGTAGCGGCTGCCCATCTGGTTAGTGCATCCACATCCACTATCTCCCTCGTGCTTTGTTTTGTTCCACATCCCACAACATGCACCACCAGACAAGACGTGACTTGCCTGGATTGATGAAAGCGCCGAGTCGCCGCGTGCTCGTCAAGTTGAAAATCCCGGAAACCAGATTATATCAACCTGTGTCCAGTATACGGTACACAGGATTTCTTGTTGGCTCCGTAGAACTGTACCATATAAGTATCCAAATGCTCTGGTTGGGCCCGCCACAGGGAAGGTGCAACGATAGGGGAGTAGAACCTACGGCGACGATTTGGAAAAAGGCATTGCTTACGTGGCGATATGGTGTAGTTGTGTAAATGTTTTAAGAACTCATACTTTTTGAGCGAGATCGAAACTATCATCATTCGAGACATCGATTTTCTACGGATCCTTAAACGCTTTGACTAAACACGCCAAATAAATTCTTGGGCGGGTTATAGTCAAATACAATAAATCATTATATAAACTGGAAGTGGCCGCAGCGATGGACGATTTGGGGCTAAAGCCAGTTACCTGTCTGTCTTTCTTCTTAGGGATGTGTTCCGACAATTCAGAGTGACAGAAGACGTGATTGCAATTAACTAAACATCATTCAGACGGCTGACATCACGCTCTCAAACCATTTTGCGTGTTGGTTTGTCTCACAACTAGATGGAGCTTTAGTATTGTGAATCCTTCTGAACTACATACCACATTGACTCCAGAGATTTATACCTTTGCTTGCTGCCTGTAACGTTCGAACGGTATCTTCAAGTGACGCGTAATACCAGAACCTCCGGGTAGGCAAAACAAAGTCGGAGCTGGGTTTCTATACAGTACTATTAGGGTAAGAGAAATTCACAATTTGCACAAACCTCGACGGTAGATACGCGTCCAAAACAAACAGTCCGCTTGGACTTCAAAAGTGCAAAGCAAGGGAGCAAACAGGATCCAACGTGCGACAGTCACACGTGCAAAGTCAGATACAAATGGCCGAATGACCTCAAGGCCAAATGGGTGAAGTGGTAAGGACAAACAATAGTCAGTTCATATATACACACTAAACACAAAAATGGGGCGGGGATTACAAATGGGGACATAATAAACTTGGGGAATTTCATTGTCAACTGCCAAAAATCGTCGTCGAAAACAATTATCAGTTTATGATGGATAATCTGGTCAGTCGAACGTGCACCGAGGGATATATCTGTAACTTTTGAAGACGGGATTTGATCCTTGCTGTAAAATCCAAAAATTCGTAGTGCCCCACAGAGGGCTAGTTCAAGCTATCTCTGGTCTGATCTACTATGTTGAACAGATCCGCGACCACATCACCAGTATCCGAGGAGCAAAATCACGGCAGAGTAGTTCCAGAGATGAGGTCAGCGCATGGATTCGTTGCATTCGTAATTGAGCTACACACGTTCGGGTGCATAGATTAACATGATTTATTGTTTTATTCTAAACCGTTTGTGTAAGCATTTCAGATGACTTCAGTCATTTGGAATAGCCACTTACCCATGCAACCTGTGTGCAGTGTTCACAAGTGTATGGGTTTTTTCCATTCCTGGTTTTTTCGTTGTGTCCGAGAAACGCATCAGAAAATTCTATAAGGAATTTGGTTTTGTTAGTTTACTAGCTAACGTGAAGCCGGGGCGTAGGCGCGAAAATTGAGGGGTTATATTGTAACGCAGTTGAAACTCGACTGTATTTGCATGCACGTCTATCACATCAGCTTATGTCTCTCTCTCTCCCTATTGCAGGTACCTTGGTCGAGCCACCACGAGCCCCGGACAGGGAAGAGTAGCCGCTTGTACACCCCCTACTGACCTTGACCTAGCTTTTGTACTCCCGACTTCCGGTTTGGGTTTCGGTTGAATACACGTGTGTCGTTACCACGCTCCGGTGTTCTCTTCTGTCCCGACCGACCTGTGCGCATGTGTGCTGTGTATACCGTATGAACTCATTGATACCAGTCCGTATATCTGCACATTTCAGAACCGACGTGTGCCGTCGCTACATCCTCTCGAACATCGAATACCGCTGACTTCCTGACGTCCCACGCCACAATATTTTGCAAGTTTTACGCTCAAATACACACATCTGCAACAAAGCAGTGCACGTACGACTTGCAGGAACTTGTACATGAGGCCACTGTGCGGACTACTTCGATACTAGATTTTGAGACACGCCTCGTGTTTTTCTCAAATTCTGGATGGGCTGATGTAGGCTGGTATCAACAAAATTAACTGAAGAATGACCGTTTCCTTGTGCACCGGGGTCATCTTTGATCTGGAAAAAATTATATGAAAAAAACCTCAAAAGATTTGGGTAATCTTGGCACAACCCTTTTCAAAGGATGTTGACCGCACCGTCGTCCTCGCGGATGAGTAAAGAAGTCGCCAGTCGAGCATGCTACTCGTCATCACAGGCATATTATGTCAAGGTGTATTTGAATCGTCTAACTCGCGCTAGGACAGTTTTCGGTCACCTTATCACCCATCGTAACTGCTTACATCAGTGCATTTAGGTGAGTTTTCGTCTTGCAAGCAAAGCCAGGCTATGTTGAGAACCCGGGAGCTGTTTCATCCTTACGGCCAATCGTCTGCAGATCACGCCTCCCCAAAATCCGTGGAGTTTCGAACCGCGACTGCCCATCTCTCTTAGTTTGAACACTTGAACATTCGGTCACGAGATATTGATCATCGCACTTATGGCGCCACTTATCTTTCAATCATATACCGCATGATCATGTGTTGACTGGATTCTCGAGTAAAGAACATTTTCTAATTTAGCGAAATACACTCACTTGCAAACGAATTTGGTTTTGCGAGCGACTCACCTGGAATCCAGCTAAATCCCTCGTTTTTATGGTGCTTCTGGCCAACTGAATTTGCTGAACCAGGCCGTCTCATATTTTATTTGGTACGATATTCGAGATATCGCGATTCATGTATAGACTTAATATACTACTCGTAGAGTTGTTGAAAATTTGTCGACAGCCCACGACCGTTTTCGCCCTCTTTGGGGCTCATTAGGTAGGTGCTGCTCCCGAATCTCTGTCAACCTTATGTTCTACTTGAAACCAAATTGCACGAAATAAGTGAACTGCACTCATTTGAATACCAATTTGGTTTTGCGAGAGACTTGCATGTCATGGACACAGTCAAGTCGCAAGTAAATCGAACAGCAACAGAAGTGATGACAGCGAGTTGGTCGATTTCGAACATGACTCTCAAGTGCCCGAGGTCAGTCCGCGCTGTTTCCAACTCTCACCCGTTAACATGAAACGGCATTCGTATGTCCGAAAAGGACACGTAAGTATTTCGAACGGTCAATCATACAAAGGTAACTTGGGCTATCAATGCACTGAATTCCTGATAGGTTTAAAAGCCGCATCAATAGCTTAGTTATCGCAACAAATATCACCTGCCTATTGCTTTGACTTTGTAGTTCGTGCATCCTCCGATAAGACCAGAGGCCGGAATTCACCATTGGAGCTCTAGGGCGTAAGAACCAAAATAACTGGTAGTCTAGGTACTGCTGTCAGGCACAAGCAAGAGTTGGACGAATAGAAAACGTTGATGTTTCCGCCAAAGTCTTCGCTAGAAATGTCCGAAACACCAGTATGATGAAATCTTTGGTAGAGGTTTCGTTATGTAAGTGTAGACAATCCAGGCTGAAAAGCCGAGAAGCACTGTACAACTGTTTCATCCTTATTGGGAATCATCAGTAGTGCTCATCTCACGAAACACCGGAGAGTCTAGAACCCGCGACTTCCCAACTAGCAGTTTGAGCACCTAACCGTTCGGCCACGAGCGGCTGCTCAGAAGTTTGATTGACTCGCACTTAGACAGGATATAGCGCCGCTCGTCCTTCAATCACGGGATCCACATCAAGCGGTCACACCTGTTGACTGGCTCCTCAGTCTAGTGATCGAAATTGATATTCCCTTTGTGGTGGGGCTGAAAAGTATTATACAACTGTTTGGTCCTTCCATCTGAGAAGCCGTTGTTCGAGGAGCCAGTCAAGACCTGATTTGGAGCACGCGATATAAAGAAGAGTGGTGTTACAGCCTGGCTCACTCACACTACCAACAGTGATGAAATCTTTTTAACCCAAGGCAGCTTCCCGATCGAGAGTAAACCGAACCACACGAAGTACCAGTGTAGCCTGTATAAGCATATTTACTTCTGAAGAAATCGACTAATCCTGAAAAAGGTCGGCACATACATCCGAGGTCTTCAAACTACCTGTCAACCAAATGCACTTATCAATCTTTAGCTTCATCGTGACCAGTGGACTTCTGATCAGAACTATCTACATGAGGGTTGTCCGAAATAAGCAGCAGGGATTGATCGAAAGTGGACGTAAAAGCTATTGTGAATTAGCATTCGAGAGCATCTGAAGAGATGCGCTACAATCCGACTTCTCAGGGTTCGTTTTCTCTTTCCATTGATACATGCTTTAGACAACTAACCTAGATGTTCGCTCCCAAGTTAGCCAAGTTCGATAGTTCGCTGGATGGCGTGTTGATTTCGTTAATGGGCTTTGAAAACGAGCCGACTGATTCCTCACGGCGTTCGGTAGATTTTGGCATTAGAATTAAGTACTAGACTGTTTATAAACAGCGTGACCCGTCGTTTACTTGCGGAAGGCATTGAAATGCATTGCGCGTTCGGCACATTCCTGAAAGTAAGGTGCTCTTCTTTAGATGACGTTTATAAGCTGATGTTTGTCCAAACAACCACCAATCGATTTGTCAAATTCGTTGTTGAAACACACTTGAAATTCCATTCGTCGTGAAAACATATTCTAAGATGACTGGACAATCTTTGTTTGTTGCGCTTTTGGCGTTGAACCTGAGGCATTTTTATTGGACGATCGTATTTATTTGATCTGCGTAGCTGATCAGTCTGGAACGATGCCTGATGACATGGACAGCCACGAACCGCGCATAGGATGTAACAGACTGCTTGTGGAGGAGGTAGAAGAAACTTGTAAAGGAAACATCAGAACAGTTATCGATTTCAACCCGTACCGTAAGATTAGGGATGGTAGTATACTACTTTCGCCTAAGAGTAATCACCCCCAAGTGCATCACTTAACCGGAAACAGACTAGTAAAAACCTCAAAAAACGAAACACAAAAGGAAAAGTTATATTGGAAGATAAGAACAAATATTCTGTGTATGCGTACGAAATTCAACCTCAGAGGACAACCTCGCAATAGCTGAAAAGATTTCCAATGTGGTCATCAGTATCAGTATTTATCAACTAATTGAAAATGTAGACGCGCCTAAGCAAATTTACTAAAAGTTATCAACTCGAAGAAAGGATACGTTGAATCGAGGGCGACGTAGTAACCATTTAGCAAGTTTACCCAGTATGCGCCTTGCGAACTTTAAAAGTACACGAGGCTACAGTTGAAACAGATGGAAGAGATCTCAGCGTAACAGCTTGCTGATTGAAAGAAGAGAATAACTCAAGACGTCTCATGGAGATCCATCCTTTAAAGTACTTTACCCCCAGGAATCTGTACAATGACAACCTGACAGAAAATATAAACGCATGAAAGAGAAGTTGGTCTGCACAACGGAACATATTTGGTTTCATAGGGGGGCTACCGAACCCAAAGATAATTCTGGTAGCCTGCAACCCAAAAGCTTAACTAAGGTATCAGGAAGGCCAGATTCCTGAAAATAACCTCAGAACACCCAGAACCTACTGCTCCACCAAAATCTCAATAGGAAAGCCGCCAAGCATCCAGGCCAGTCAATCATTCAATCAATTCAGCAAAAGCTGATGAGTGTTCTTGCACGCCACAGAAGCACGACCGAATGTGATCAGCGTTCAGGCATTTCATAGAGGCGCGATCGATGTTGACGGGTGTTCACTAATGCATATCAGACAGCCTGGATCAATGTCAGAAAGTCCTCTTTAAATAGTGTGGGGCCGTTGTAACTTTTACTCTCGCACTCGCTTGTTCGGAATATAACTATTGTGTTCCCTTCTGTGAGTCTTTTTTCCGGCACTAGGCACTGGAGTGGGTCAGTAGCATATACCAAAGATTGATGAGTCAGCAGATCTAACGTAAGGAAATGACAGTTCAGATCAGGTGTTACTTAAAAACGAAGCCCTAACGAAGAACATCAAGTTGTAAATCAAATACGTGGACCACAGTGAGGAATGCATGTAACAGACATGAATAAAAGTTCGTGTAGTTTACGAAATGACAAAGTGGGAGGGAGCACCTAACTACCTTAATCATCAAGTAGCTTTATACTTGAAGATCAAGAAGCATGAGAATTCAATATTTTGACAGTTCAAAGATGGTGGTACGAGAACATAGAGGGTTTGAACTAGAGTTCCTGGTACTCAGTAGCGGAAATGCTCCCTTTCTCACACCCCTATGAGCAAAGAGCAGCGAAACCAACAGGAATATTGATTAAGAAACACTTTTTCCTAAACAGTCCAGAAATGAGGGTTTTCTGAAGTACCCGCAAGCTGCCGAGTATTCGATGTGAGTTCACTGATTCCCACAGCAAACGAAGTATTCCTGGACGTTCACGACCATAACGCTTGATTAATTTCGTCTTGCTTCCTGAATGGTCCCGTGGCACGAAACCAAAGAATCAAGGATCATGGCTATCTGCAACGGTTGTCCGGGAAAATGTTTCGAAATACTTTTAAACGGAAGGAGAACACCACTGACAAACAGGATGTAGATCTGTGGTGAACAGTTTCCCTGCACAAGCAGGACAGAAGTCGTGGCTACTGAACGAAACGAAATCAAATTGCTTTTTTGAATAAAAGATATCATTGGTGGGTGCTTTACAAAGAAGAGCGTACTGCTTTCAAGATCTATTGGATGGGTTTTAATGATTCAACTACCACTTCTGCAGGCGGAATCAATATGAATATAGGACACAGAAATCCCATGAAAGCGATGTTGACGGGGCATGTTGCTGTTGGTACAAACTTTCATTGAGACACAGGCGTGTGTTCACTAGAATGTCCGTCTACAGGAAAGAAAACGTTGAATGACAAGGTTAAGTTTATTCAATGAAATTTCAATTATCTGTCTAAATATAACTATGAACAGTTGACAAGGTGAGCGTTTGAGGGACATACTTCATTTGCTTGGTTGACGAGATGCCGTCCGTCCACACCAACCAAAGAATAGTAATATGGTTCTTAAGTATCATCTTGAAACTACCGGTCAAGAAAAGGCATTTGGTAATTTTCTAGACAGCAAATGTTAGGATAAACAGCAATCTCATATCCTATTTCTGGGGGTTCCAGAATCCCATTGTGTGCACATTTCTTTGGTTCGGCAGGGTATAAGCGATGGGTAACACTTAGGTCTGATACGTGGCCAGTGCTAGGCATTTATTTTCTACGGCGTTTCGTGTTCTGATTTCAATTTGTGTCTCATCCGAGGTTCTTGTTGCAAGAGTCCGGAATAGTCAATTGTCCTCTACTGGTAATAGGCACGCTCCCCTAGCGTAGTGCCATCAGGTTCTATATTACAAAAACGACCGAGTGCTTTTTGGACTGACTCTCCCCTCTAATCAGAATCTCTAAATAGCGTTGATACCTCCGAATAAACACGAATAGGCGGTTATATTTCCTACTTATCTGACTACTCACGAGTAGCGTGACTTATATCTGCACTCCTTCCCGTGTTTTTTTGCTCCCATTTATAGTTTGCTTACTTTGTGAGATCCTTAGATGACCGGGAAGGAAGCGAAAATAGGTCATCACTGCTTGTTTGGTGTAGCGCGAATTTTCATCCTACATGATTACAAATATGAATTAAGATCGATGTATTGATGTTTTTCCACACAGCTTCATCAGACCCAGGAGGCTTACAGTCCACATAGGGTTTGCGCATCCTAAACTGTACAGAAAAGTACAGTTTTTGGCTTTAATGTGGTGCTTTTAGAGGAAGGAAGGTGATTCCAGTAAGGTTCAGTAAGGCTCCATGAGTGTTCCAGTAGTAATGACGCTCCAAATTCCTTCGTCTACGGGCGCAGCTCGTAGCTGACTAACAGCAACAACCGTTCTCATTTGTTTCAACAAATTTGTATTTCAAAGCGAAACACATCGATTTGTGTCTTTCAGACACTTGGGCCGATGCCACGTGAGAACGTGTCCCAATATTTCTCACATTTTTTTCTTTCCTCTTGAGGAGTTGGTTGCTCAGGGGACAGAACCTGTTGTCTGCCTTCTGAATCCGCCCTCCAATGCATTTTGATTGGTTGCCGACTCGTCGCTGTTGGCTGTTACACGATTCTATTTCGGCAAAAAGTTCCCAGTTAGGGTCTTTTCAAAGTACCAAAAAAAACTTAAGACGTGACCAAGTGTCGGTACTGGTGTGATACTGCTTCAGTAATCGACACAACAAAACTTCAGCTATCGACTTTGCACCGCATTGCTGAATTTCAAAGGTACTCAGCCAAAACACTACTTTAAGACCTTCTGTGTCGCATGCTACACGAACAAGAAAACTTTCTGCTAGCCAACCGTTTCCTTGTCTGGGGCCAATTCATATGGCTGGTGAACCACATCGTGAATATTTGTGTGTATATCCCTTGTTTAGCCATTACTTGTTCGTATCTATCGCGGACTTTAACGCCAGTCACTGTACGTCTGAAGGCATTCCTTCACACAGGCAAGCTGTAAACAGTGCGCATAAACCAGTGTGTCCGACGGACGCTGAATTTCGGGCACACCGTTTGGTAGATTATGTGACCACACAGGTCAGGGAGAATAACGGAGCATCAAATACACGGAGTGTATCTCTTATCGAGCATTCTTAGCTCAACAACGAATTCGATGCGCTCCGACATCCTGAAGTTGATAAAAATGGTGGAAATGAGACAACTAACTAACTAACTAACTAACTAACTAACTAACTAACTAACTAACTAACTAACTAACTAACTAACTAACTAACTAACTAACTAACTAACTAACTAACTAACTAACTAACTAACTAACTAACTAACTAACTAACTAACTAACTAACTAACTAACTAACTAACTAACTAACTAACTAACTAACTAACTAACTAACTAACTAACTAACTAACTAACTAACTAACTAACTAACTAACTAACTAACTAACTAACTAACTAACTAACTAACTAACTAACTAACTAACTAACTAACTAACTAACTAACTAACTAACTAACTAACTAACTAACTAACTAACTAACTAACTAACTAACTAACTAACTAACTAACTAACTAACTAACTAACTAACTAACTAACTAACTAACTAACTAACTAACTAACTAACTAACTAACTAACTAACTAACTAACTAACTAACTAACTAACTAACTAACTAACTAACTAACTAACTAACTAACTAACTAACTAACTAACTAACTAACTAACTAACTAACTAACTAACTAACTAACTAACTTAAATAAATAAATAAATAAATAAAATCTTGTAATTGGGTAAACAAGGAAAAAACCAAACAGGTGTTGGATGATATCATCACGAAAGGAAAGCCACCGAAGTTAACAAAATTTGACTTTGCATATCACCTCGGAAGAGGGTCTGGAGGAGGTGAGAATCACTTACGGGTAAGTTTGGTTTCCTAGTAGTAAAATGTCCTGCGAAAAAATGATTCCAACTTCGAGTAAACAGGTATCACCTTAACAGGATTAAATACAGATCCGATTTATTGCTGCTCATCCTCAGAATCCGAGAGGAGGTCTCATATTACTGATTGAAATTTTCGTTTGCCTAGTGGTTTTAAGTTTCCCTCCGTTTATACCTTAGTCAAGTTGCTAAGTCTGTCGGGGTTATTGACCGTGGAAATTTTGTGGTCGGTGTTGCCAAGTTATTTTCAGAGGGTTTTTTCTGGGAATGAACTTTCTACACTCTACTGGGGGGACTTGTGGTAGAGAATGGGAAAAAGAATAGCACTCACTGTTTTTGAGCCCATCACGTGTCTGTTAAGTGGAATCGACTCATAAAGGAAACTACTCACAAGGTTGCTGAAAACTCTTCGACAGCCCACGACCGGTTTCGCCCTTCTTGGGGCTCATCAGGTGGGCGCAGTCCCCGAGTTCCCGTCAACCTTATGTTCTACATGAACCCGAATTGGACTGTTTTCGAGAAACACACTCATTTGCAAATCGATTTGGTCAAATTGATTTGCAAATGAGTGCAATTCTCGAATCGACTCACTTTACAGGAGAGCCAAAACAGTCACCCTTTGTTCTTGCTGTAACGTCGAATTTCGGCTTCCGAGCGGACTACTTTGCAGTAAAATTGGGTAACTTTCTTATGCATTCAACTGCAGGAAGTATGATTTCGGGCGTTGTTCACTTTGTAAGACTACTGAGAATAAACAGTACCTCGCAGATTTCTGAGATAGGAATGAAATCTAATGCGGAACAAGTATGAACAGATCTGGAACGCTTTGCGGGCTGCGTCGTTTGCATGGCACTTCATGTTTTCCGTTCATCCATTGGCATAACTCCTTGTACGCTGCCATCCCAGTGTAGCAGTTGGCTTGGAATCAGAAAACCAACCTCGCGAATGAACAAGCCCTGAATTTTGCAGGTATTCTCGAATTCAATTCTTTAATTCATTACGCCATACATGCGTACAAAGTTGAAGTTTCTTGGAAATTTACTGTGAAGCGGGTTTTGCAGAAATGGTTTGGGAAAGGTTTTTGTGTTTTCTTCGAAAAAAATAATTTCCCAGCTTTGAGTGTTGGAACGCAAAGATTGAACTTTTGACGAGACATAAAGTTATTGAATCCACTCTTCTTATGTTGGAGTATCCTGCTTCCCCTATTCAGTGACCTTTCCGAAAATAAGGATTTATGTACGCATTTCGAATTCTCCTAGCGACTAAGATAGTACTGGGATCTAGGAATTGTGTAAAGGCTGGACTGATTCTAATGCAACATTTTGGATAATGGAAGCCCTTTGACCAGAAAGAAGGGCAAGAGATGAGGCAGCTGAAATTTGTCGCCACTGGGTCTGCATAACCTGGACACAAATTCTCTTATCACCAGTTTTATCCGGTAGCAAGCAAGATCTCTGAAATTGTATGTAGATTGCAGCGGAACTCCTCGGGCATTAGGATAGCTGGGCTTACAAACTTCGGCTCCTAATTCCCGTCGAAAGCTCGTGGCAGCTCAATGTTTCAGGCGCAAACTGACTGATCGGACGCTCCTTGGTTCGAACCCAATCTCGGCATCTCGATTACTCCTGTCTAGGCTTGAGCAACATGACAGTATCTCAGCCATCGTGCTTCTCTCACATGCCATGCCAGATAGACAGTAGCAGAGCGTCGCAGCACAGCGAATACTTTTAAATCAAGTTCTGGTGCCCTACTTCCAACTTCAAACCATCCAGCTCACTTGTCATTGGCTTTTCCACACTAACAAGCGTAAAAGCGGTGTGGAGTTGATTTAGTCCTACACAGCATCAGCTATCAGGACGGACGTAAGTACAATCGTAACTGTGATGCCATCTACTACTTATAGGTTGCTGAAGACCTTTTGACGACCTACGATCGGTTTTGTCTTTCCTGGGGGTCATCACGTGGACACAGTCCCCCAAATTTCCCTCAACTTATGTCCTGATTGATTCCAAATAGACAACATATCGCGATATCTCGATTATCGAGCCACTGAAAGATGAGGTGGCCTGGTGCAGCAGGATATTGAACGAGAAATCTGGCTTCATTCAGCTGGGTGTCCGATCAAAATCAACTTTGTGTGTAACTGAGCGTACTCTCCTGGTTGGTGCTCCGTGGCGGGACACGATGGTGAAAAACTAACAACTGCAACAGAATCTCTCCTATTCATCGTTTTCGGAAATTTTCGGTAGCAATCGGTATATTAATTGCTCAGAAACGTTTCGCTTTTGATACACAAGTTTCGTCAGGTCAAATGACCAGATTACGAGGTTGGTCGAGATTTAAGGCGGAAAGAGAACCAATCAGTCAAGTCAAGCTAAATTTCTGTTAGGTGTCCGTCAAGGGACTTTGTGTGTTACGTTAGATCACTAAGCCGATGGGCGAACCTACATGGATTTGGGTCCCGCTTAGGGTCCAGTTCTTTCGGTTCTTTTCACGTGATAATCCCTCTTGAACACAGTCATGTGTCAACTCGACTTATCTACAACCGCTTTCCATACGCCCTCCAATTATATGCTCTGATGTTTGGGAATTTCCGCCACTTCGGTTATCAACCGCTCTGTTGTGTTAATGCTCTTCAAGATTAAACCATACTACGGACTGTAGGAGTTCTATTTGCTGGAAAGTTGCACAAAAAATGACACCTGTTATCACGTGACGGTAAGTGACCATTGATTCTCCTGTGATACGGTTGCGGTCGTTGTGTTGCGCGCCGTAGACAATTTGAGTAGGCCATCAAAAAATCGTCCATGTATCCGTTCGCTCTGCTTTAGGTCACGACCGGGGTGCTCTCAATCGTAATGAGAGACCACGCCATCATCACTGAAGAAACTACATCTAGGACTCAACAAGTAGCCAACCGAACTCAGGACACCAAACTACGAGAAAATTGGTTGATAACTGTTGTTCTTCTGTGCTTTTTAGGGAAGAAATTTGCCCGATAGACTTTTGGAATCGCGTTGACACTGGACCCACGTTCCACTTTCGGTGAGGCTGATATTTTATCAACTAGTTATCAACCAGATGTCATCCACAAGTCAAAAACATGGTTTTTGAGCATTTCAACGTGAATGCATTGCATTATTACATCATTTCGGTCCTGTCGGTTTTGTTGCTGGCGTCACCGTTAGCTGTGACTCACTCACTCAGTGAGCAAACGAGACAAGCCAACTGCGTAATGAGCATTGTGCAGTTAAAAAAAGGCTTCATTCATATTTACGCTCTCGCAGTTCAACAACCTACGAAGCCGTTCCGCAAAACTCAGACCTAGAATACTTGAGGCTCGAATACAATCGCCAGATATTCCTAAGAGTGGAATATCCCTTTTGAGAGGGATTCTTGCAAATTGTCCACCTGCCTACTTCAAGTAGAATGGACCTCCGGACGATTCATCATCCTACTCAATTCTCGCGTCATTTTACGACTGTGACGTAGATGTTGCCACAGTGAGATACAATGGACGCCCCTCCAACTGAGCTTCCTCACCAATGATTACCATGACAACCGCTGATGTGCACGCGTGGAAAACACAGTATTAGCGCCAACCAATCACCGACTTGGAGACGCCCAAAAATATACATTGAAACGACGAATCATTCTGTTCACTTGAGGGTTCCAGCTGGTAAGGTAAGTAACTGAGTCATGCCAACCTTTTGTGTACATAGTTTGTCATGTGTATTCTAATTCAATGGAGGTGACCAAGTTGTACCGTAAGATCTTAAGTCATCCAGAATTGTCCGTAGGGCCTGAACTCCTAGCAAAATGAGATACTTGAGTTTCCACCAAACATCACCCCCAGACAATGTAAGTGGGAAGAATCGTGAAATTCTTGTTTCATATACGAACTCACAATTATCCCACAAAGTTAGTGAAAAAAGTCAAACTCGTGTGCTATCATAATCGTCATTATCCTTGGCTGTAAACATGGCGTACTTGTCATAGGCTGGTTCTAGCTGGCACTGATTCGTTCCCGGGGGCTAGATAGCTGAGTATCGGAGGCCTGTAGCTATTATAAGTGGCGCGTAAATGCACTGGGGTCCATGGTCTTTTCGTTGGGCAGATCAGGGAGGCAGTAGCTTGGATGGATGCATGTCAATAGGGACGGGATTGAGCAATGTTTGGCAATGTCTTCAACCACTGGTGTGTCACGTTTTGGAATCCCCACCCAAGGAGATGGTAATGATTGGCACAGATGAGTTTGCTGGTAATGACTTTACTAATCACTGGCAAGTCATTGCTTGACCTCCTCTGGCTAGTTCCCAACATTCGCGTGGTTGTGCGAAAAGGCCTCCTGTAGGGAGTTGACGAAGCACGTGACCAAGCTAGCATAACCTGTGGATTGTGGTCAGTTCATCTATCAGGATGCGTACAGTATGCTAACAGTGGAAACACGCATGAGGAACGTCAGAATAAGTGGATCCATGCTTGAAAATTACTTGGTTGTTGGAATAAACATCACAACTGCACGCGTACTGAGCAATAGACTTCGTACTTATCAATCAATCGATCAATCAATCAATCAGTATACTAACTATAAACCATGTATCACATGCACAGTGGTTCCAGCTGCTACCGTTTTGATCACAGGGAAGTGGGAGAGGGAGACATACAGCCAAGTCTTGGAGGCGATGGCATGTTTAGTTAGTACGGGAACTGAGTGGCTACGCCTTGAAGGTGATAGCTTCGATGCACAAGCGCCACTGACCGCGCGATTGGGCCACTTCTTCCAATGTCATTGGTGAGTTGAGTCCCGAGCTACCAATCAGGGCGGTGGCTGTTGTCGATCTGACTCAGTTTACTGGCTAGCGTTTTCATACTTCGTTGCCAGGTCATACGTTGTCCACCCCTTGGTCACTTGCACTCAGCACAGGGCTTGGCAAAATGAGCCCTGCGAGATAGACGGTCCTAATTAGCAACACCTATGAAGCGGGAGTAATTCACCCATCATAGGAGAGTTCGTTCTTCCTAGGATCGTCAGCATTACCAATCCGATGGTTTCAGTGGACTCGAACAGTGTTTCTTACTTGCTGGCAGGTCGAGATCAAAAGGTTGCGCATCCTTGGGGAAGTAAAGAACACTTTGAATATTTGAGAACTAGTTCGTTCCCAACTGAGTGTTTCCGACGTTTCAATCCTAACAACTTCCAAATTCTTCCCAGCCTTTGACTCAAAATTAACGCTTTTTGCGAAGCGAAGAATGATGCTTCTTCGAGAATGCAATTCCCAGAACTCCTAGAACCATGAAGCTTTGAAGAAGAGGACGGCAACCGTAAGTATTTCTCCCTGAATGCTCTAGAGGTATTCCGAGAGGACTATTTGATGAATACGTAGATTTATGTTTTCTGTAACATGATACGCAAGTAAGAATTCATGTTACCAGCCAAGTTTGTTACAAAAACTTCTAGTCTAGTGATTACTCAGAAATCTTCCGTTTCAGATAGGATGAAAACAGGTGTTTGTATGTGAACAGACAGGTCCACTTGTGTGAATCACAGAACGAACGAGCAATTTCGCCATGAAGCAACATGACTTATCCAATGAACATTCCGGGTGATAGATGTTCTAAGTTTACCGAGAAAGCTCTTGTACAAGGTAGTAAAGCGAACTGAGCTAACAAGGAAGAATTACTTCCAGCTGTCTATTTGAGAGCTTGCATTTCTATTCCGACGTCACAATAAGTCCACTACTTGCCTCAAAGAGAGTCTTCCACAAACAAACACATCTGCATGCTAACTTGGTTTCCACAGGAGGCTCACCTGAATCCCAGTTGAATCTCTCGCTTATGATGTGTTTCATCAGGTCGCCTCATTTTTCATTTAGTATGGCATTCGAGATATCGCAATGTCCGGATGTAACACATTACTTATAAGGTGACTGACAACCCTTCGGTAGCCTAGAACCGGTTTCGCTCTATTTGAGATATAGTTCATGAGTTCCTCCCAGTCCGAACTGCACGAGGTTTGCTAAGTGCACTCCGCGCATCTCCCACAGTTCGAATGTTCGAGTGAATTGCTGTACCTTAGTTACGGGTAGGTTTATTTCCCATAAATCCAGCCAGTTTGGTAGTACGAAAAAAGGAACAACATCGTTTAACTCTACTCAAACTATTTTGAACTGTGAAAGAAGAACAAAGAACGGTGGAGGTCTTGAATGAGGAACCGTTAATATATAATCTACTCTTCTCTGACTGCCGAATGATGCCACGAAAAACTCGGGTTGAGCCATCGGTAGGAGTGAACCTATTTCATCTGACACAGAGAACTGGGTACATAGCTGAGATATGAGGGGCAGTATTCTGAAAAGCCATCAGGCAAGTACTTGAATTCAGTCTGTAGCCGCCGGTCAGATACGTTAATCCTTCTACAGAAGGCAGAGGGGAAAGAGAGATGGAAGACAAAAGATGTAGCGGATGTAAAAACGTTATAAAAATAAGGAATATGTTTTTGCTTGAGGTAATCTCCCATAGGGACTGAGGTCTATGCAGTGAGGTTATGCAGTCCAGCGCAATGCAACGGAGGAGGTATTCCCAGGCATCGGCAATGGAAAATTAGCCTTCAATGTTGATGAGAACCTCACATAGGCTACAAGAAAAGCAAAAAGATCATTACGGAAAATTTCGGGGTCTTAAAGTGCATCTTGCTGTTATTATTTTGGCAAGAACGTCGTCAAACGAGCTTTCATATTTTACAGGGTCTGAATTTGATGAAACAGGAAGACAAACAGATGAATGGACAATACACTTGAACGATCTAGATGTCTTTACAGTTTTCGGCAGTATAAAGGATTAAATGAATGAGTGGCGAAAGAATGCCTCGAAATGGACCAGCCTCATGACGGAGGGGAGTGGGCGTTTGAGGAGACAAAAGTGAAAATTGAATCGGCCGTGTAACAGGTGAAGTGAGACAACCGGCAAACAGTGTAGATTTCGTCCTGTAAGTGAAGCTAATCTATGCTGAAAAGCCGAGAAGCACTGTACAGCTGTTTCATCCTTATTGGAACTCATGAGCAGTGCGCATCTCACGAAACTCCGAAGAGTCTCAAACCCGCGACCTCTCGGCTAGTAGTTAAAACACTTAACCGTTCGGCCACGAGTGGCTGATCAGCAGTGTGATTAACTCGTACTTAGACAGGATATAGCGCCGCTCATCCTTCAATCACGGGATCCACATCACGCGGTCACACGTGTTGACTGGCTCCTCGAGCAACGACTTCTCAGATGGAAGTTTCACTCATCGGGTGAAGTTTATTACCTATAGATTGTTCAAACTACTAGCCGGGAGGTTGCGGGTTCCAGACTCTCCGGAGTTTCACGAGATGCGCACTGCTGATGATTCTCAATAAGGATGAAACAGTTGTACAGTGTTTCTCAGCTTTTCAGGACGAAATCTCCACAATAATCGCGAGTCACCTCATAATATCAACAATGATCTCCATCTGTCAGGATCGATCTACTTTGGAAAAAATCGATAAAAACACACTAATCACGATAGTTAAGTCTATCCGGAGAGTGGGAGCAAGGAAATGCATCGGCTCACTTATTGCACCTAGAATAGCTCGAATAGCTAGAAAGACAGATGGTAGGCTACCGCAGAGGTTCATTTACGAGGTCGTATTCATGACGAGGAGCTACTCATAATTTCGACGAAACTTCGAGAGTCCACAATCAAAAATCCATGAAAACAAAGTGTGTTTTAACCGAAGACTCCGTTGAATCGCAACTGGAACTCTCGGTTTTGATAATACTAAACTTAATTTTCCCGTGCAAAGTTCATCATCTGATACGATATTCTAGGTATCAGGGCGTATTTTTTGACAGAAGATTGTCCATAAGTTTGCTGGAAACCCACGGACGATTTCACCCTTATCAAGGCTCGTCAGGTAAGCCCAGTGCTCGAGACTCAGCCAACCTTAGCTCCAACAAATGGCTGCTACGTTGGTTATCTCCAGTGAATTGAATGCCTCAAAATGGCCTCTTAGCACAAATTAACTGGTACAACCTTACAACTAACTCCTTGTGTGATCACATTTCAGACGGAAGTTTCACCTGTCTTGTGAATTTCTTCTCCTTTTCACTGATAGAGTGCGGGTAGGGTGGAGAGATTTGGAAGTCTTTGATGGAGATTTCATCTTGTAAGTGAAGCCAGTTGATGCTGAAAAGCCGGGAAGCACTGCACAGCTGTTTCATCCTCATTGGGAATAAACAACAATAGGCACCTTGAGAATCCACACGGAGGTTCAAACTCGGAATCTGTCGATTAGGGAGCAGTTAACCCTTGGGGTACGAGCGGATCGTCAGTGGCTGAATGCCCAGGGTTTGTAAGATGTATGCAGTATTAGAATAATAGTAACGACTACCATAATCATTTGACAACCCTTTCTCACCTTCCCGTTTATCTCAGATGACCAGTTCAGTCGAAGCATGGATCAACAGATGTTTTGCACAGTTCAGCGTTCTCCTCGCCCCGGCTCACGATGCTGGAATATATAACTACATTTTCGAAACCGTTTCCACTCCTCAGTCGAACAGTACAACTTTGTTACGATTGGCCAATTTCTCGAATCCGAGTTTTGCGTCAACTTTGCTCGAGGGGATGCTAGTTCTTCCCGTACAACCACTGAATGTGTACCAAGCACTCACGCAAACTGGGGACAATATTAATACACGGTTGACTGAAGTGCAATCACAACCAAGACAAGTTCTTGTGTTGCTGATCCTGTCTATTATTGTTCTTCTGTGTACTTTTATCATTGCCCTCGTGACCTGTGTAACGGCCTGCTGTTGCTGGTCCGAACGTTGTGGGTCCAGACGTGAAAAGACAAGCCATGCAGTGAGAAACCCCACTGTGAACTATGTGAAGCAACTGACCAAACAAGATCCTGTTCTTTCCGTTGGGTCTGTCAGAGCAATTCTGCATGATGTGAAGAAAACGGGGCGATCTGGGTCTGCGCATGTCACACCCACGCCACAGGCACCGAAGCGTGCGCCATCCCCAACGAACTCGGTGAATTCATCAGACATGTATGTCAATGTAAGTTTGACGGTGAGATTATGAATACGCTTTTTAACACTGTCGAAATTTCCAGGAAAGCAATTGAAACATTACAATTTTGATGTTTATTAAGGTGAACACAGGCATAAAATATGAGCTGCATAAATGTGAGCTCCATACAGTGTCTCATAATAAACGCAAAACTTAATTGAATAAGTAAACGTAGTCAATTAGAGGAAGGATAACAAAATGTTCTAATATTAGTAGCCATATAAAGGAGGTTTAGTAAACAAGTGTTAACATTTTTTTGTGTTCACGATGGATGTCAGTACGCTCATTGAAATTGTGGAACTCTATTATTCTCTTGATGAAGGCGCCACCGCTGCACTTCGTGGTTACAAAACCAAACATGGTCCCATCAAAGATCCTTTCGCTGTGTCGACCATTACATGCCGGATTGCGAAATTTGAGTCCACTGGATCTGTACTGGATCTTCCTGGCAAAAGGGAGAAAGTCTCTGAGTGATGAGAGAGAGCCCATTTTATAGAATTTCGTCGAGCTGTTTCAGTCCCAAGGATGGGATTCCCCTCAAAGTGCCTGCTGCGTCCCTTTTTCTTTGATGCTACGGTTTCCGGCGACAGTTACCTCCATATGTTGCAGACGCATGTTATCCCGCAACTTAAGCAGCAATGGAAGTAATCAGCCGTCTTTCAACAAGATGGCGCTCCACTCCACTACTCAAACCAAATGAAAACTTACCTCCGAGAGCAATTTTCTGATGAGCGATTCATTGCTCGTGGATTTCAAAACTTTTGGCCTGCAAAGTCACTCGATCTCACACCTCTGAATTATTGGTATGTCATGAAAATAAACCGAAGAATTTGGTAGAGTTAAGATCAAGAAGTGAAGAGGAGTGTGCACGAGTGACGCTTGATGAAGTCAAACATGCTCTGTCTAACATCTCATACCGCCTCCAACTTGTTATAGAAGAAAGGGGCGATTTTTTTCAACATCTTTTGTAATGCCAATTCATTGACAGTAAACCTCCGTAATAAATGTATGTTTACATTAAAAATGGTAAATGTTTAAATTAGTGTTAAACTTTTAACATGGGTATTTTTTGCGTCTATTATGAGACACCCTGTATATATCCGTTCGCCCTGCCTAAAAGGGGGATTGATATACATATTTTGTAGTAAAATCAACATAAGCGGAATGACAGGGCACTTCTCACGTCTGGAGTGCCACAAATGCAGAGCACGGAATAGTCCCATTACCGTAAAATGAGCACTAATAATCCTAAAGACGTAATGCCTTCTAGGTGCATTGCTGTTGTTCCAGGAGAACTGAGGTACTGTCAGGTTGTGCAAGCCTAGACAAGGTTAGTTGACATGCTGAGGTTGGGTTTGAAACAAGTACTCGGGCAGCCTAAACCTCTGAGGCACCTCGACGTCAGTACGCCACCAGCAGTTTCAGTCAGTCTGGAGATCTTCCCAGAAGACAGAGGGATTTGAGGAACGACTGCTTTCCACGTTTGTATACAATTTAGCTAGTTTGCTATGTCAAACGAAACCGTTAGACAAACGAACAAGCCAAACCAACCAACCAAAGATCACTGCTAAGGAGAAATGCGTTCCCCTGACGTAGTGCATTAAAGACTCTTCACCATAGCGGGAAGACCACTGCCCACATCAGAGTGTGTTCATTCAACACTTCAGGCTTGCTTGTTTGCGTTTGAATGATGTCGTGATCTTAATTTTGCCTCTTCCAAACTCTGAGCGGTACTGAACGGGGATGTGACCGACACTGCTGGAGATTAAACCATTGACCTAATCTTCAGGGCATTTGGGGCGTCGGTAGAACAGAATGTTCAAGTCCAAAGCCCTCCTTCAAAATGTTTTCCCTGAATTTCAACAGAAAACGGGTAAACTCCGAACCTTGTGTGAAGCGTTGCTCTTAACCAGATCTCAGTAGTCCATGCTTACTACAAACTGGGTGAATAATCTCTTAGCTTGATGAAAATTTGCGTGTAGAATGTTATGTGGATCGATTTTTAGCCATGTTTGTGTTCGGTACCACAGTGCATCCCACAACAAACATGACCAGACCATTTATTCTGTGGCCAAAATGTCAATTGACATCAACGACCTCCGTACCGACCAACACCTCAATGTTGCAGACGGAGTTTCGTGTCGCCGAGGTTCGCTAACATGAAGACAGACAACAGAAGCGATTTGCTGCATTTGAGATCGCGAGTGAGCGTTTTTAATGAAATTATCAGAGAATTGTCCATAGCCACACCATTCGCGTTTGAACGGTCGTCCTCCTGTTCTGGTGTAATTATTCCGGTGAGTCCACACCAGAGGGGAGCACTGGACTCGAGTTTCACTCTTATTAGAGCGAATCAGCAGTGTATATCCAATGGCCGTGCCGGGATTTGAACCCCGGACATCTGACATGCGAGGCGAGCGTGTAACCGCTACTCCACCAAAGCACGTTTGACGCATTTGAATTTTTAGGCGAACGTGTTCACACTTGAGCGATGTGATTGGTGGGCCGAACGACGCTCCAGTAACTGTCCTGGCTGTGGCGATCGATTTACCCGCCAGTCAGGACTTCCCAGTCAGGTAGCGTGACACACGCTTGAAACCCCCCGGACAACTTATTGATTGCAGTTTTTTCTTGGCTTTTGCGGGATGGGTATTTTGCTCATAGCGACATCACTCGCGTTTGAAAGGTCGTCCCCCTGTTCTGGTGTAATTATTCCGGTGAGAATTGTTTGTACCCTGATGGATGAGGGATACATCTGGGCCCGACCATCTTAAGTCGACATCACATCCAAGATTTCAGTCCCAAAAGGTGGGAGCGGAATCGTGAAGCGATCCAATCACTGAAGTGCAAAGATTCTGCTAAGTACACCAGTTATCCTCGACGGGTAGCCAGTTTTCGTGGTTTTAGTTTCAAGGGAATAGTCAAAGCCTTATAATAATCTTCAAAGGTAGTGTAGAGAGAAGCAGTGTGTGTCTAAAAAAACGTGCGACCGACAGCGTCTGACTGCTCCCAAAAGGACAGTAAATACACAGATAAAAAGTACAAAAAACGATAGAGGAAATAAGTCTGTCACTGACCGGCACAGAGGAGTGTCAACGTTTGTACACACCAGAAAATTTCGAGGGAAAGGTTAGCTCGATAGTGTGTGTTGCGGTCGTCCCTTTCGAGGCCAGTCTCGTGATCCTGACTGGCGGGAATCACGACAAAGTAAGCAGCCAGTACACGGGGCACGAACAACCATCGCTCAGCGTCTAGACACTCGCTAGTATACCTCTGTCAGAAAGGACAATCTTTAGAACAAGGCTAACGGAGGGGATGGATTGGCGAAACGCGTGATCGGTAAGTACACGGGCAAAGTAATATAGGAAATTATCATGATCTCAAGCTGGATTCGAAAACGGGTTTCTGTCTGATGGAAATATCGGTCCAATGTGAAACAGATTGGATTACAATCAGAAGTAAATCGAAAAAAATCGTCCAGCTGAAGCACCCTTTCGGTGTCTAGCCACACGAAGGAGGCACGAGGGCTGGGACACTGCCGGGTTGCCCAAGCCTAGATAGAGGAAGTCGAGTGGCGGAGGTCGGGCTCGAATCACGGACCTTCCGGTCAGTAAATTTGCGCTCTAAACACTTGATCCATCTCGCCCCCAATCAAAAGTAGGCGGCATTTAAATCGTGTTGGAGCAGTTTCAAGTCAGACTGCATCAGCAGCGGTCTTGTTGGCCTTCGAAAGTTAACGGATGTCAGTTTATCGTGTAATACTTCGTCAAAACTGCAACCCAGACCTGTGAAATGTTGTAAAGCGTCACTCTGTCTACTGGGTTAATCCCCTAAGATTTCGCGGCATTGTGTTGGGCATCAGCCATTCAGCATGACACGAACTCGGAACTTGGAAAACGAAGATGCTTACTTGGATCTCGATGAGCCGAAGTATGGTTTCAGCGGAAAAAGGTTTGTGTGCATGAAGAGAACTGTTTCGAGATTTTTGATCCTGCTATTCTACGTGACGTGCATGAACGACCTTGAAACGAACATACTGAGGTAGAATTCACTATGACAAACCAAAATGTTTGTTGAACGTTACACTGAATACAAGTGCATCAAGCAATTTCCGAGAAAATGACCTTATCTACCGTTTTTTTACGGGCCTTCCAATAAATCGGTGTATATTTGTGCGCCTGAGAGCAGGTGGACATTTTTAGAACAGCTTGTCTGTCCGCACTCTGCCCAGTTCTGTTTGTTGTTTCATACGCTAGCTGGCAAACTTTTTGTGTAGGCAGACCATGCTATGACAACACAGAGCAAAAACTGCTACAGTGGGACTTTTGTCTCCCTTCGATTAGGCTCAGATAGTTTCTCTTACGTGTGGTTATAAGACTTAAAATACCTTGTTTTTGTTCACTTTTCTCAAGGGCTTATCGATCAATTTTGGATTTCCCAACCGTCCCACTTCTTTCCATTCTTCTGGACTTCTCGTTTCAGTGCTGTCGAAAACTGTTAGTCTATTGCCTTAAAAAGTGATAATTCATATGGTTAGATTGCACGGTAAGTAGACACGTCCTAGACTTTGCGTCAACACGCATTTATTGGGCCACATCTGCTTTCGCGATCACGTGCGTATCACGGATAGTATGGTCGAGCGGTCTACCATCGGACCCGTCTCATTTTGTTTGCCACAGAATGTCTTCATCCACGTATTGCAGCGTGTTATTATTGCGTGAGAAAAGTTTCTTGTTAATACTTATACTTGGTGTAAGACTACTGAAAACTTTTCAGCAGCCCACAACCGATTTCGCCATCTTCCGGTCTTATCAGGTGGACGTTCACATTACTTTCTAACTGAACATCAAGTTGCACGCAACTGTGAAGTACACTGAGAGAAAAGGCCCTGATCAGTCTTGGATGAACAGTTTTCAGCTGTAACCACGACGTACTTCCACGTTTTCGGGAAACTTTCTCAGGAATGGGAGAAACAGGCTGTTGCTGACACTGGGCATCGTAGTAAATCCCGAGATATCACTATAAAAGAGTAAGCTCGTGAAGGAAGGAGGAAGGGGTTTTTTGACGAACAAAGGGAGGTAGTTGAATATTAAGAAGAACGACCCCACCTTGGATCAACCTTGAAAATTCATTGCCAGTCTGTCGATTGAGCCGCCGAAAGTAGCAAATGCCAGGATTCGTGATGCTTGATATTAACAGGGGCGTAACAACTACCTGGTAGTGGCGCCAGTCGCTTAGTTTTTTTAAAGACGGGCCTGGTATTGATTTTTAACCCCATAAAGCTTGTCTAGTATTAACTTTACTAGTATTTCCACTGGAGACAACAATCATTTATGTTACTTGTGTTGGTGTGTGCCATTGCAGTTTCGTTCAATTCGGTTCGCAATAGTTTGAGTTTGCGGATCTGGCGCAAGACGTTGGTTTTCTTTCGAAATTTGTGCGTCCTTTTAATTTGACCTCCATTTTTACCAACCTCCTACCCACGGAAACCACAAAATTCTTCTGTAAATACATTGCCGCCTCAAGTATGACCCTCTCAGTCCTCAAGTCTTCTCAACGGAACTGCTTTGACACAGTACTTCTGACTTAGGATTCCAATTTAATTCCACATTTTACTGACACATTGACGGAGCTTCTGGGGAGCCTCCTATTTGTCTCATTTTGGGTGGTACTCTTATGAGTAAACTGGTGCTTGGTGAACTGGGTCGGAAGATCAGACACACCCAGCGGGCCAGTCCGTATTTGACCACGTGATGTGGTCTCCATCATTGAAGGATGAGTAGCTCTTTATTCTGTCTAAATGAAGGTTAATCACACTGCGGATCAGTGACTCTCGGACAAGCGGTTTTGGGTCCCAAAATCCATACTGAATTCTCATGAGGTACGCACTGCTGATGTTTCCCAAAAAAGACGAAACAGCTGTAGAGTGCTTCCCAACATGGTTTGTCTACACTGGAAAGATGAAGTCCCAATTGCATACCCACCTTAATCGAAGTAACGCAGATGATATTGAACACTCCGAAATAGGTGCACTTCTGAACAACTACAGCCATGCACATCCCTCCAGCCACTTTGCTTCTGCCGCCAAAATGTATCCAGTAGACAAATACTTCAATGTGTCAGAATTATTTGAAAGTTTGCATGAATGAGTTTGCATGATTGAGTTTGCATGGTTGATTGATTGATTGATTGATTGATTGATTGATTGATTGATTGATTGATTGATTGATTGAGTTTGCCTGATTTAGGATAGTTCCTCTCCTTTTCGTTTCAGTACCCCACCGTGCGAGTCAATCGATTTCGTTCGAACGGAGCACAAATGCCAATCAATGCAGCGCAGGCACGGCAGCAATCACAACAAATCCAATGGCAACGTCAACCGTCACCGGAACCGGATAGTACCTCTTTTGTCCTGAATCATTCTACCGAGAAACTGATTTCAAATCCAAGTGAACCTCGCCTGCACAACCCCAAGCCTAAGCGTGCCTATTTGACTCTACTTTGCTTCAATTACGCCTTCATACTACTGATTTGTTTCTTTCTGACTTTTGCTCTGTACACAATGAACAGTGTTTGGGAGTATTCAGACCCACAAAAAAGTAAATCCAAACCGGTCTACACAATTCCAACAGCGGTGAATCGATTTCGGACCCTGTTGATGAAGTTTTTGGAAGATACCGTAATGGATGGAAGACGGCAGTCGAATATTACAGTTACTCAAATTAAGGCGCTATCACTGGTAAGTTTTCTTTGACCTAAACTCTGCATTATTAATGCCTGAATCAATCTAGGCAGTTTATTACCGGAATTTCTTAGTGTTGATCGAGAAAAGAAAAATGAGAGGTTGTCACTGTTTACAAAAAAGTACTAGTCGAGTTCGCGTACATTCAGCTTAAAATTGTAGTTGTCGCTCAGATGACGAGGTAATGTAAGTAAGTAGTATGTAACGTTCCTATCCAGGAATAATTGTGAACATGAACTTTACTCACATACTGACACTGATTCAACAGACAGGCGGCCTGAAATATCGAGGAGCTAACTTCACTCGATTCGTTATCTCTAAACTGAAAGACATTGTAAGTGAGATTGATTTGTTTCTTTGCTCAATTGTCTTCCTGTTCTGATGGGCTGTCCACTGTCGTCAGGGGAATACATCTGATAGTATTGTTCGAAAAAACGTTTGAGCATTCCTGGATGGACAAAAAACGGACACATATCAACCTATTGAGAATTCAAGCTTTGTATATCCAGAATGTCTAGTTTCTCAAACTGGTCATGAAAGTCACGAAGGACACTAGGTAAACCCCTCAAATTTTCAAGTCTTTAGGACTGGAGCTGTATAACAACTGCTCACGAGGAAGAAAGTCCAACAATTTGCGTGAGCAATCCAACTAAGAGGTCCTTATTCTGTGTTGTGACTTGGTGTACGGTCGTGCAACTCTCTCCCGTTCCTTGACTTCCTGCTCCGATCACTATGGTATATTAAAAGACACGGTGGCTCTAGACAGTCCTTTATGGAGACAAAGAAAGCTTATTGCAACTGTATTTATAGGGTAATCACACAACGTTCTACACAGTTGTGTTAGGATTTCCGTGAGTTGGCGAGACGTTTCGAGCTAGGGATACTCGATCCAGATTGGCTGACATTCTGATCAATCAGGGCATGCCATCGTTTGGTGGGTAGCCCGCACGTGAAACATCCGTCCAATAGAATAGCTGTTCGGTTATTAGCGGCTACTGGCCTACGGACATTCTGGAAGTCAATTATAAACAAATCAAACGATTTGATGGCGGCATGACCTGCCTGAGAGCACGTTTGATGCTGCAAATCAGATGCCCGTAACTGACCGGTATTTTACTTGACTAGCATCTGAAGTAGCTAGGCGTTCCTGCTCATTCAGAAATTTATAGAACAAGAATGGAAATTTTGGAAACCCACAAAACCCCTACATCCATATTTTTTCCGCTGAATTTGTCTATATTATTTCGTCGTGTCAGAATTTTTGATCGATAACCTCAGATTCAGACAAGCCATTCACCGAAAGATCCACAAAATAGAAGTTTTTTTGTACTCCGAGAGGAAACTCCTTCACTTTTTTGCACTCGATTTTTTTCGATGATGTGGTTGGTGGATTGACCGATCCAAGTTCTGTCCTAATCGTCAAATTGACCAGCATTAGACATGCTACGCGTCCCTCCACTGACCGAGTACCACATGTGGCGTGTGCTCAAAAAGCAGAAATAACGCACAAATTTTACCGGGAAGGTATCCCAAAGTGTCTTTTTTGACTGAAGTATTGTGAAGTGAAATATGACTCATATGCGCACATGACTGGCCAACGTTCAGGCAGTGCTTCATGCATAGGCAAATGTACTTGAGATCATGAAAACTCGAGATGTACACGCAAGCGCAGTCAGTCACTGTGTTTCTTCAAACTGACCTTCTGGGATAGGACACAGCTAAGGGGGATTTCTTGAATATTTTGAGACCAGACCCGGCCAAAATTTATAGAAACCCTGTTCAGAGGTTCATTTGCATAGAACTTCGAACGTGCCACATGCTACTGGAGCCAACAGCGTTCCGGTTTCTGACTCTCTTATCAATACTCTTCTGTCAAAAATTGATATATCGATAGAGCGATGCTAACATGTATGCGGTACGTTAACCTTCTTTGGAAATACTATTGGATGTCATGTTAGCTTTGGCAACGCTACATAGTTACTGGTTATTAGAATACACTAGAATACACTGGAAAAATTGCCCCGGTGTCTGCTAGTGTCTTCCAGCACAAAGGAGCCTTTATATATGCTTCAAATCCAAACCAAGGGTACGTAGGCTGAGCAGCAATTGAGTGATTTCCTGAATATTTTCTTATTTTCAAGAGGCACCTAAGAAATTTTGATGATTGGTCAACGAAAAAACTTTTTCCTCCAATGAGAACAGCCATCTGCTTCATCATTCCATTTCCAGTAACTCGTGCGCTTCCTGGAAATTCCACGTTTTCAAAATGTGCCACGAAACTGCCTTAGCAATCGGGTAGTCAAATTATGCCACGCAATCTTCAGTGGTTGACCTCCTCCATATAGTACAAGTGTGAAAAAACTAGAAGAACACCTGGAATTCTTAAAAAAAATGCTTTTCTTTCGGTAAGGTCGCGTTGCCCGCCAACTGAACTTTCCAATTACCTCAAGTGTTGGCCACAGTAACCCGCTAGAAAAAACATCATAGTTTGTAATGTACTACTCATAAGGTTGCTGAAACCCGTCGACAGCCCACGACCGGTTTTGCCCTTTTTGGAGCCCCAAAGTAGAACATAAGGTTGACGGAAACCCGGGACTGTGCCTACGTGATGAGCTCCAAGAAGGGCAAATCGGTCGTGAGCTGTCGACGAATTTTCAGCAACCTTATGAGTAGTGCATTACGAATATACATGTGTCGATATCTCGAATGTCGTAGTGACTGAACTATGAGGCAGGCCTGGTGCGGCACCTACAGTTGCCTGGAAACATCACAAACGAGAGCTTTAGCTGGGTTCGGAATGAGTCTGTCGCAAAACTAAATTAGTTTGCAAATGAGTGTATATTCGCAAAGCTACTTGGCCCGTTCTGTTTAGCAAACAAAAGACAAGCTGGTTGAAACATCATTACACAGTTCTTTCCGTTGAATCTTGGGAAGTCTGATAAACTAAAATACGATTCCCTGAAAGACTGTGTGATTTTGCTCTACCCTTTTTAAAATCCGGGCCACCTGAGAGAAATACCGCTTCTGATTGGCTGTGTACCAACCGTGATCTGAAAGAACCTTACGAGCATAAAAGTTCTTCATTAATATTTGCTTAGATCGCGGACTTTATCCAGCAATAACCGAATAATATAGCTGGAATGTTTTAACCCTACTAGTGCATTAAATTTGCGAATATACATCTAACAGCGAGCATGTATGTGAGACAAAAGGTGAGTTACCTGTTGCAGTTTAAGGAAGTTTACCAGAGATGAAGCAATCCAACCCTGTAGTAAGACATTTGCTGGACACACCGTGCGAGGACCTTCCATGTTTTTTAGGACTTTTGGTCGCCGAAAAAGACCAAGTACCCTCCGCTTGACTAAAGAAATTGCAGTCTAGCGATGGCCTTATGTCTCCAAGAGTGGATGTCCTCATTTCTAACCCTAGCCTAATGGGAATAACCAGCAAACTTTCGACTTTCCTTTCTCGCTTATTCAGTTACAGACTTTAGTGTTTCGCCTGCCCTTAAAGTTGAATTGTTTCCATTTTTTGCTTATGTTTCGGTTTTCCGAACCAAAGTTTTATGCCCACGTCATGATCCACCCAATGATCGTAACGTGTCTTTCCCTCTCTGGCAATACCATTGACCAGACATTGCCTGACCTTTATCTATACTGAATTAGGAAGTCACGTGATGTCGATTTTTATTGTGATGACCAGTTCCGGTGGAATCGAGCACCACCAAGCCACGAGAGTTTCCGGGATCCTACCAATCATCGCTGTGTGAATCGTCTACTGAGAACCATGTGAAAAAGATACTCCACGAAAGTACTCGTTAGGTTGGCGATTCAGGTAAGTCTTCGGTATAGACCAAGCTGATGGGCAAGGCATGCAGCAGTTGGCGAATTACGTGAGTTTTCCGTCCAAGTGGAACATGGGGTTGATGGAGATTCGGGGACTGCGGCCAAAATGGATGAGCGAAAGCTGTCGTGGTCTCATGAAGACTGGTCAGCGACCTTTGTGAAACCGTGTTACTAACTTGTAGAGTCCAAAACTTATGACAAAGGAGTTAGAAGAACGAAATGTCACGCAATGCGAGCCGGGCGTTTTAAGGCGAAGGCCCGCAGAAGTTTCTTGATGGAACACTCTAGTATGTTCGAATGATAACAAGCCTTTCATCACAGGGCATCTGCCACCATCTGTCAGCAACCTTGTAAGTAGTTTCCTTTATGAAAATATACTGTAATATCTCGAATATCGTACCCACTGAGGCGGTCTGTTTGCAGCACATTCAGTTGGAGAACATCGAAAACCAACAAGAGCAAAACCGATCGTGGGCTGTCGAAGAGTTTTCAGCAACCTTGTAAGTAGTTTCCTTTATGAAAACGTATCCATTCAGTTTTAATAAAAAATATTTTTCCTGGTCGTTCCGGAAGTGAAGTAGAAACTAACTGATAATGGGTATCGCTCTACTAAAACGTTCGGAGAACAGTGCGCGAAAGTGGATAAATGGTGCTGACAGCAAGGAAAAGAGGTCGTTGTTGTACAGAGTCGGAAGAACTAGAACGAAACGTTTTGGAGGGCTTTTGAGATAGGTATTTCTAGGCCTTACCCAACAATTGAGGCAGGAAGCTAACTGTCAACAGGTTTTGTTCCATTGGAAGTGCTCACAAATACTGTGGCCGTATCCATGAGCTAAATCTTATTCTATGCTTTGATTTGGTGCATGATCAGGAGCTTCGCCATAGTGCTCCTATCAAAAATTGACTCACTCAGCCTAAAACCTCTTCCAGTCCGATCGATCGGTATCGATTCTTTATAAACTGAAATCGCTTATAGCCTGTCAAATCAATGAGAAGGTTAGTTACTTGCGGATATCGTTGACTAGAGGAAATGGCTACTCTGAATTTGATGTGAAACATGCACACACACACACACCTCACAGGCGGGTAGCTAGAGGAATCAGTGACCAAAACGCTTTATTGCTTGGTTGGTGTTCGATTTGAAGATTTTTTTCAATGAGTGACTGTCCTTTATTTCCATAAGATTGCCTACGGATGTGCAAAATTTTTAACAAACGTTTAAACTGGACTGAACAAATTTAGGGCGTTCATATCAACCTGCTTACAGTATATTTGTGCATTTTTTGAAGAATTAGTCACCGTGCACTGAAATGTCTGCGTACATGATTTCATCGATTGTGAAGGAATGACCGTTCCCGTTCATTTCATCCAAATTCCTCACAAAACTAGCCACTGGGCTGAAACGTTCAATCTATTCCAGACATGGCGTTTCAAAATGAGCCACGCTCCTAAGCCTACTTTTTGTTATATAAAGTGTGCATCGGACAGTTTCATCTCAGACGCTTGCCAGTCACATTTGGTATAAAGTAGAGTCTATCAACCCGTTTGAAAGTCAAAATTTTCTGGGTCATCACGTTTGTTTTGCAAAGAAAACGAATGCAAAGGTGGTGGAGCCCACGATGTCTCTCAAAGACCATGTTTATTGCATCATTCGTTCTAGGAAGCAAATGAAACGTAGAAAAGAACATCTGAATTTGTTTGTTCACGTGACCGGAAAGTGTTCATCCTCACAGTTTGGTGTGATACGGCTACTCCGCAAATGCTGGCGGTCAGGGGGTTCTTTTATTCTGTTCTAAAAGAAGAATTCACAGTACAAGATCTAACTCATTTCCTGATTGTCATCAATCAAACATCGGCTTGGGGCACGTCAGAGTTTGTGACCACCAAGTGGAAAAATCGGGCTTGGTAGTGACTAAATGGATAAAGCTCGCATGACTGAAGACACGTGACAATCAAGGTCATTTGTAGAAAGCGATCATACAAACCGTGGCATCAGATCTCATTAAAATGTGGTTTCATTCAAAGGGAAATTTATACTTCCAAGGAGTGAATTGCTGCAGAAGATCAACATTTATCGAGATTCGCTTCATCATTTTCGTTCATTTTGTTGTATCAGAGTTCATTTGTTCGACAACAACCAACTTTTGGGGTAATGTGGGGTGGCACAAAAATTATTATTTGTAAAAATTTGGATGAAAGGGTCTGGTAACACTGAAAGAGGTGTCCACATTCTTAGAGAAATGACACTAAAAAATTGCTGAAAGGTCTTTGACCGCGACCGGTTTCATCTATCTTGGAACCATGCATGTATTTCGCGAAGAAGAACATAAGGCTGACTGAAACTCACTGACTGCGTCTACTCGAGCAGCGCCACAAAGGGCCATCCCGGTCATGGCTATGAGGGGGTTTTCGTAACCTTGGCAGTAGTGTTACTTTAAGAAAATCCATTGCAATATTTCGAATATAAAACCCACGCGAACACCAAAGGGTCTCTGTTTGTCACATTTAACCGGACAACAAAACCATCGTTCGATGGGTCGGGCACACCACACACACACACACACCGCTCAAATGTGAACACGTTCGTCTGCAGATTCGTCCAACGTGCGTTGGTGGAGTAATTGTTACACGCTCGCCCCGCATGTCAGATGTCCGGGGTTCAAATCCCGGCACGGCCATTGGATGTGCACTGCTGATGAGCCCTAATAAGAGCAAAACTTTGGTGTGGACTCGCAGGAATAATGGTGCCAGAACAGGAGGACGACCGTTCAAATGAGAGTGCTGTGACTGTGAACAAAGCCCTGAACGTTAGATGCGACAGGAATTCGGTTGAGTCTTCCCGAACTGGCATCCAAACGCTTGTATTTCATGAAGTTCCTGGGTTCCAACTTTTTGGAATAGTGCAGGAATTGTACCAGCTTTAATTGATTCAGACACTCAGCATGTTTGATTCACCATATTCCAACACTCTCCAAAAAGGATTCCAACCACTACACTAGACCGTAGAATGAAGCTTGCACTGGCATTTTTTTGTGACCATGCCCCCACCGAATATGCATTTTGGAATCACGTGATAGCATTTCTTCAAAAACCGGAGTACACTCCTCGTGGGGATGGCCTGTCCACGGGGGGAAATTTCTGATGAAGTTTTGTCATGATGGTATACTTTAACGCAAACACTGAAATCCTATAGTATGACCTGTCGAACCTTTGCATAAATCGCTAGGTACTTCTGTGCATCAAATACCAATATATCTACACATTCAATTAGGTTCGGTAGCTTAGTTTTAAAATCCCTTTAGTTGAGATAATTAAAGATGTTAGTTGACTTTCAAGTCTCACGTATTTTTCGCCACTGTCAGAGGTCATTTCTATCAAATTTAGTTCTTTCCCCTTTCTGAAGTTTCTGCCGTTTTTTTTTAAATTTCCTCAGACTGAAATAAACATAAGTACCATTCAGTTGATCGATCAACTTCAACAGACCTATCAGATCACACCGATATTTCAAGCAGCTGATACAGTGTCTCCTCAACTGGTCTCGGTGACCGGCGCGACTGGGACTATTCGAAAAACGGTGGCCGACACATTACAGACCATTAACCGTTTTGGTGGTGAATTCAACGTCTATCAGGATCTGTTGGTTCGTTCGATGACACGACTGTGTGCTTCTCTGAGGTCGGCGCAAGAGATGTCCCTGTGCAATGCACGCCTGGTGAGTAAAACAGTCGACTCATCGTGTGAATCACACATTTGGTTTACACTGCTATATAAATGTAGAACAGACCGGAACAATTGGTAAACGGAGACGTGTAAACATGTAATTTTACCGGTGAAAATGGCAAATTTATTGGTCATCAGCCATGATATCATTTGGGTTAACGAGCATGGCCACGGTACAACTTGAATTTTATGCAAAAATACCGAGCACCAGTCGCAACTCCAGACACTATGTCTGATGGTCTATCCACAACATTGCTGGTTGCTTTTTGCTCGCTAGTTAACATCAGAATTCCCGGATATTCTGTTGAGCCACGTACAAAACTTCTGGACCGAATGTTTTGTAAACCGAAGACCAACTGAGAAATACAATACTATATATACCATACAATGCCACATTATATATATATATATATATATATCTATATACCACGATGCTGGAATGTTTTTTCTTTGCAAACATGAAACTCGCTATCTCATGAGTGTCGACATATCATTTTGAATTCCACCATCATGGTGTCTGAACTAAACGGTTGGACATATAGTTTAGAGTCAAAGGAAATACCCAAGTAAGAAGAGTTTCGGAACGGGTCGTTGGCTTGTTCGCTGAGCTGGGCAATTTGATTGCAAACGTTTCATCACCAATCAAGGTGACACCATCAGTGCGTCATTGGGGAGCGTAGTGGTGCGTTGGTTGGTGGTTGTGCGTTAAGTACTGTTACGTGTGTGCTAATATACGTGCTGCTAACCGGGGATGACCTTTGATCGCGATTCGTTGTTCGGTCGGGTGATTCCATTGGTTGCTCTGTTATTCTGTGTCCTCATTCGCCGATGCCCGAGTGACCCTTGAACTTGACATCTCCTGCCGTCGTAATCTGGAGTGACCTTTGTCCTTCCGAGTCCCGACTTCGGAACAAACAGAAATGAATATTTTCACGCTGAACAACTAATTTTTATTTTCTTTCTTTTTCTGCCGCGATTGAAATAAATAGCTAATGAATTTTTCATTCAAATTAACAGTTTTTCTGTAAAACTAGATGCTACCACGTCTTTGCCTGTTCCCGTGTAGGGTCTAAGTAGTCCGTTCCATTCCAGGTAAGCGTCTATTTTTTTATTCAGACGACCAAGTTATACTGATTATTTTCTCTTTAAATGAGCAATAATACGTGTGTTTTGACTCGTTACTTGGATTATCTCGTTTCGCGACACTCCTTGGCAAGCAGGTTCGCGTGTATGAATGTCTCTTCATAACTTGTCAAAATTTTCCAACCGTTTTATGCGATTACAATAGAGTGTCCTATCGTTAATCTTATAGAAACCATACGATTTCTCGTTTAATGGCTTATATCATGTTAACTGCAACTGCGCTCCGTTATTGTTTTATTAAATCGCATTTTTGTCGAGTAGTTTTCCAAAACAAGTTATTTGGCGCTTAAATGTATCAAACTCTAGAGTGGCATATTAGATTGACGGAAATTCGGGGACGGTGCCCACCTGATGACCCTCAAGAAGGGCGAAACTGGTTGAGGGCTTGTGAAGAGTTTTCAGCAGCCTTGTGAGTTTCCTTTATGAGGATGTGATTCGCTCTTTTGGGGAGAGCCGGCGCACATCAGGGTTCAGCACTGATGAATATCGATTTTTGCAGAAATTGAAAACAATTTGAGGCTGCTAGAGATAACCGACGGCTTTTTGTCCATTACACAGTAGACACATTTTGACCGTCCGTGTCTTCATGTCAGTTTGAAGCCCTTATTGTGTGTAGATTTGCGCCAGTTCTTGTGCACTGAAAGCCTGGAACGTCGTTGAATCGATAGACAAACGAAGGATTGCGGTTTTGGGGGTTTCGCGGAATAGGTATTTTGTTCATATTCACACCACTCCCGTTTGAACGGTCGTACTCCTGATCTGTGAGTCCACATCAAAGGGAAGCACTGGACTCGAGTTTCGCTCTTATTAGTGCTCACCAGCAGTGCATATCCAATGACCGTTCTGGGATTGAACCCCGGACATCTGACATGCGAGGCGAGCGTGTTACCACTACCCCACCAAAGCACGTTGGACTGCATCTGAATTTTCACGTCTGAACAGGCGAACGTCTTCATCCTTGACAGATGTGATTGGTGTGCCCGACTCAGCGAACGACGACCCAGTAACTGTCCGGTTGTGACGATCGAAGGACTAACGAGACCTGACTTCAGGATGGAGTCACATTCTGTGGTGTTTCAAAGATGCTTTCAAAGATTTCCTCACATCAGCTGCGACTGGTGATTCTGTCGTGTATTTCGATTATTGCGTGCAATTTGGGTTCAAGTAGAAAACATAAGGTTGACGGAGCCTCGGGGACTACCTACATGATGAGCCTCAAGAAGGGCGAAACCTTCAGGGCAGGAGCCTTATGAGTAGTGCATTACCTCTACATGTATCGCGATATCTCGAACATGAGGCGGCCTGGTGTAGCACATTCAATTGCTTGTGAACATCATTAACGGGAAATGCAGCTAGGTTCCAAGTGATTCTCTCGCGAAACCAAATTTGTTTGCAAACGAGTGCATTCCGCTGACTTAGCGGAACGTTTCTTAAAACAATGCCAGATAACCGGGGATTGACCGGGGAGGAACACAAGTCTACCGGAATTAGCTCGGTTCGAATCATCACGTCAGTACCACAGGAGGACTTGGAGGTAGGACGCGCCATATAATTGGGCCTTGAAATGGCCTTGAGGTGAATTGTCCTCTTTCCCAACGGAAACTTACCAAATCTTCCTCGTCATATATAGCCAACGAGAAATGTTGGTGTTTTTAGAAAGCCTGACCTAATGATCTGCAACTAGATATAAATCAATACGAGGATCGATGATGGGCCTCGGTGTGGTTTTCCAAGGATCAAAGTACAGAAATGAAAACAAATTCCGTCCTAACCTGAACGACGGCAGTTGACAGGATGGAAGGAAATTATATATCCCTCGATGATGTGGCCAAAACGGTTAACTTTAAATACGAAATCATCAACGTTGAGTTGAACACACAGTGTGCGCTGCTTGTCCTGTACACTCTTGTTGGTCGCTTAACTTTAAATACGAAATCGTCAACGTTGAGTTGAGTGTGTGCTGCATGTCCTGTACACTCTTGTTAGTCGGTGGCCCAACCGGCCGCTGAGCTCCGAATTTTTTTCAACTGAGGCGACATCATCATTGCGTTTTTGTGAGGAGTAGCTGAATGGTCGTGTTTCACACGGTGATACGCATGAGCAAGGGACGATCTTCAATCATGATTCGACCACCAACTGTAAAACGAGGGGTGCCAACGTTATCTTTCATAACTTGTTATCAAAACCCAATGACATTTGAAGGGTTAGCGGAACACCCTCATCAGCCATGAAGGTCTGACTATGCATCTTCACCGCTACAGGTTTTTGAGCCCACTAAGTATTCATCGCAGCCGGTACATTACGTCTGCGTAATACACACTCGTTGGACACCTAAAAGCCCCTATGTGTGTTACAATTAGCTGCATCATGGGCGTAACTTCTGGAGATGATGCGAGGATCGCACCGTTGGAAGGTCAGTCTTGCTTGTTTTGCGGGAATCACCAACCTTTCCAGTTCTTGACGTAAGAACAGCTGTGGCCTTAATCGGGGTATGAGGTGCGAAATCCTAAGCGCAGTCATGCAATGATTGGCACAGATAACCACGTTTAAAGGACAGGTCACAATCGTTTTTAGTCATCATCATGAGGCTGCCTACATCAAGCTTCTATCAGTTTCGATACAGGAAGATAGGGAGACACCAGCAATACACCTCAGTTGTTTACGGAACCCCAAGTATAATCAGTTTTAGCAGTGGCGACACCTTATCCATTAAACAGATCTTAATTTCGTTGGAGAGTGAGGTTGTCCCGTATTTGCCTATTTAGTCCACAGTCGATCAAATAAACCGGCGATCAGCTGGTATTCGTAGGCCCAAGAACTTTGAGACTTCCGCATGCGCGAAGATATCACTATATACGTTGGTAACCCGAATATTTACTACGTGTGTACTTGAAACAGAGCATTACCTACTTGGTACACGAGAAGCCGTGCACAGCAACCTATCCACACGTCTGAAAATCCCACCATTCGGAGCACAAAAGTCAGAACAGATATTTGGTCTTCTTCAAAAAAGTAGTTTTATTTTCTTACGTTCCTGCCACCTGTTGTCGACTCGAGGCCGAATTATCTTAAACATTGACGTGAGTGAACGTTAGTCCGGTGAACATAACGCGTCTTTTCCAAACTAGGGTTCTAGCCCTACAAACATGTTCGGAACATTTTTAAGAGCTCTCTCTTTATCATTTTCCCTCTTCAACTTTCCCACCTCCCGCTTAGCAAACTGTAACAACGCTAGTTTTCAGTTTCAACGCAAAAGCGGTACAAGTCGGTCCAAGCGTGGCCCTGTCTACGGTAATTGAACAGTTCAACTTAAATATCACAGCTGTGATTTCGTTGTTTGATGAGGCGCGGCAAAAGATTGACGAATTGAGAGACGAAGTTGTGTCGGAAGTGAGTTTCTTGACATTTTTTTATGTAAACACGCACGGTCAGTTTAAGTGTTGGACAAATTTATGGCTTTAGTGAAAACATACGTAGCCTTTCCAATACAGGATGTCTGTTCAAATCGCGCTGGACTTACCCGCAAACGTTTTCCGTCCAACTTCATACACTGTCAAGAATAAGCTGTAACTGTGATACCGGTCATTGTATGAGTGTGGCGCAGTGTGCAAACATCATGTTCCATTTTCTGTCTGGAACTTGGCAAGGAGGAAGCACTGGCATCAAAATCAAGTCTAATTTAACTTCTCAGTTGTGCGTATTCTCGAGAATATCCGGCTCTTTTATTTCACTGTCTGACGCCTGACGAGAATACCCCATTATTAGTGCACCGTCACTGTTGTATCTTGCGGTGGCGGTGCCGTCTATGGGTTACGCCTGCACTGAGCCTGCCAGACTGCGCGATAGGGAGAAGACAGAGAACTGGGGACACGGCTGTATTGTCAGGACAAAACATACAGAGCGTCTGCGTAAATATATAGGATGACTAATTGGCCAAATGTGGTCGTTCACTTGTTCGTTCCGTACAGCCAATGGTG
>NW_008751815.1:947026-958719 GCF_000715545.1 Opisthorchis viverrini
TGATACCGGTCATTGTATGAGTGTGGCGCAGTGTGCAAACATCATGTTCCATTTTCTGTCTGGAACTTGGCAAGGAGGAAGCACTGGCATCAAAATCAAGTCTAATTTAACTTCTCAGTTGTGCGTATTCTCGAGAATATCCGGCTCTTTTATTTCACTGTCTGACGCCTGACGAGAATACCCCATTATTAGTGCACCGTCACTGTTGTATCTTGCGGTGGCGGTGCCGTCTATGGGTTACGCCTGCACTGAGCCTGCCAGACTGCGCGATAGGGAGAAGACAGACAACTGGGGACACGGCTGTATTGTCAGGACAAAACATACAGAGCGTCTGCGTAAATATATAGGATGACTAATTGGCCAAATGTGGTCGTTCACTTGTTCGTTCCGTACAGCCAATGGTGATGTTCCGGTCGTGAACATTCTCAGGCCCACAACGCTGGTCGTGTGTTGCTAAGACGTGTTTGGTGGGAGCCGCCAACTCACCTACTTTCCGGACGTGTCGAACCGATGTTGACCTTGGGGATGCGTCACTCTCTGCACATGTGCCTTTTCTTCTGTCTGAGCGCGCCCTGAGAGTCACGTTCACCAGAACACTCCACGTGAAAAGCCAAACACGTCCGAATTTAAGTAGTGTGTCTTCCTGACGTTGTTCCTATAATCCAAATTCTTGATTCGTTGCCAACTCCACGATTTTATTCTTTCTGCAGTCGTTTTAATCACCAACTTACGACACCAAACCAAGTTGACCAAACCAAGCTGCGTCCATTTTCGGCGGGAAATATGAAGTGCCCAAACAATTCACATCGTTATTGCATAAAATCGAATCAGTAGGCATAGATAGGATTTCGATCAAAGTTGAACATGGGACCAAGTGTATACATTTAAGGTCATATAGATACCTGACTAAGCTCAGAAAGAGCTTGCCCAGCTGAACTGTATCACCGTATCGCATTTTTGTACAGTCTGGATCTATTGGGAGTGTTTTGATGGAAATCAAAACGAATACACAAAGTTTGCAGAGACTAGTTTCATTTTTCCTCATATTTAGACTCATGTCGGTAGCTGCCAAATTTCCTTTCGGTTTTTTTTCAATTTGAGGTCACTCGCAGGGGATTGAACATACATGTTTTATCAAATGTCACAAACCCATACAAACCCATGAGAGCCTGAGTGAGATAGGACATTCTGCTTAAATCGGACGGAACTTACTAAATCAGATTGTACCCTCGACACCTGCTCACTGCAAACGACTCAAGCATGGGGAAAATATCCGTTGTTTATTTTGGCTACGGCTACGTTTACAATTTAAGTGTGGTAGTCACCCTCCGAAAGTCTTGATTGATTTGAACATACCTTTTTCGCCCGGGGAAAGCAAGTCGCTTGAAGGCGAATTTGCACACGTGACAAATTCATCCATTATGATGTTTTCGATGACGGCAAACTCGAAACGACTCGTATTTCTTAACTTTGCAGATCAACGGCAGATTTGATCTTGCTCAGTATTTGTCCCAGCTCATCAACCTCTGGGATGCGTTCAATGAATACACGGTTGTACCAGTGGAACAGTTGATGCAACAAGCATGGATCGATACGAAGATCTACACAGACCTCATAGTCTACTTAATCACAGTCGGTGGGTTTGTAGCCCTGATCGTCTATCTACTCGTCATCTTGATCCTTCTTGTCTGCCTGGGGCTTTCTTTGAATGACACGTTCGCACGCCGGCTTCTTTCTATCCAAGGTGAGAATAACCTACTTTGGTATTACTTTCGAGTAAACAAAACTGGCATGCCCACCACTTCTTCAGAATGCCGAATTCCGTGAACAATACCAATCAATCAATCAATCAATCAATCAATCAATCAATCAATCAATCAATCAATCAATCAATCAATCAATCAATCAATCAATCAATCAATCAATCAATCAATCAATCAATCAATCAATCAATCAATCAATCAATCAATCAATCAATCAATCAATCAATCAATCAATCAATCAATCAATCAATCAATCAATCAATCAATCAATCAATCAATCAATCAATCAATCAATCAATCAATCAATCAATCAATCAATCAATCAATCAATCAATCAATCAATCAATCAATCAATCAATCAATCAATCAATCAATCAATCAATCAATCAATCAATCAATCAATCAATCAATCAATCAATCAATCAATCAATCAATCAATCAATCAATCAATCAATCAATCAATCAATCAATCAATCAATCAATCAATCAATCAATCAATCAATCAATCAATCAATCAATCAATCAACAATCCAATCAATCAATCAATCAATCAATCAATCAATCAATCAATCAATCAATCAATCAATCAATCAATCAATCAATCAATCAATAATCAATCAATCAATCAATCAAACCAAGAAACAATTATTCAATCAATCGATCGATCGATCGATCAACCCACCAATGAATCAATAAACACTTCGGGTGAAAAATGTAATCATGTCCTGAGAATCTGCTCAAAGGGAATTGAGTCAGAATCGGCAGCTTGGAGTTGTAACGTAATTAGGCACCAATAAATGCCTGTTTTACCAGAATGACAACGATTACAGAAGTTATGTGCACCTGATGAAAATAAGAACAATTCAAGAAGGGAATAAGCCAAAAAGTGACTTCTTTGAGGACAACTTTTCAGAGTTTCTGAGTGGCGTTCCGGACGCTGGACGTGTCTTCTCTGGAGTAGGGCCACCACACGTGTCCCGTAGTTTTCCGTAGAGTTTTGTGGAGATTGATTGAACACCAACGAAGCTTGGTTAGCACAGATGGAGCAACTCCAACACCAAGATAAACGTCGCATGTCGCACTGAGTTGAAGGTGAGTTTCACAACGGATATTTCAAAGAGCGTGTTATTTTATCGGAAAAAAGGCATAAAACAAGAACTACAGAGGGCGCCTGTGAAGTTGGCTGTCTGATTCAACATCTTCTCATTTGTTTAACAGTCATTCTTGCTTCCTTTGCTATCGCAATTACTCTAGCGGGTCAGCTTCACACGTGGAGGAAGTCGGGGAAGAGCATCACAACTATTACGGCTGGGAACCAACCATCCAAACTTTGGAAATAAGTGAATTCGATAACCGGCAGTATGGTCTGTACTACTCCGTAGAATAGACAAGAACTAATGAGCACATTTGAAGAACCAATTACGCCTGAAGGGTATCTTATTTGCCCAACGCCTTTTAAGACAAAAAGCAACTCTACCGAGTGGGTCGGCCTATCATATAATCCCACAGATGAGTGAAACATGCTAGAAAAGTCCATTAGACTGATTGTGAGTACATAAATAGTCCCTTGTTATCTAGAAGACTGTTGTCGAGGACAATGACAGTGAGTCCCACTTAAATAGAATTTCATTCGCGGGCCCCCGAAATGGGGTAACCTTCTTACTGTATGCCACAAAAACTCTTTGGGTCGTTTCGTGATGAAAGACAGAGACAACCATTAGCAGTCACTCAAACAAACTACACGGAGGTCAGCCGTCCCTAATAACCGAACACCACATCATTTGGGCTGATGTCACGTGCAGAACACGAACCAGACGAAGGCGCGCTGTGATTGATCAGAATGCCAGCCAATCCGGATCGAACATCTTTGACTGGACGTTTCTCGTCCCGCCACGGGGATTCTAGCACGACCTTGTGGAACACTCTGTGATTACCCCGTAAAAACATAAAGGGCTGTGTAGAGCTACCGTGCCTTTTGACACACCATAGTGGGCGGAACAGGAATCCGAGAGCCCGATACAGAGTTGCACTACCGTTCAGCAAGTCACAACACAAACACACTAAAATTTTTACCAGTCGATTTCAAAATGAGATAGCATCATCCACATATTGATGTTGGACAGTGAGCAAAAAGCTACTTGTCGATGCAGGTCCTCAGTTACTCTCTACAAAGGCTTCTACAGGCATCAACATAAAATAAAATGCACTAATGTTAGACCATAAAGTTTAGATTCTTAAAAAAAAGTGGAACGAAATTCCCGTGGAATTGTCATTAGAATCTAATAAACCAGCCGTGATCAGTCGTAATGTAGGTGCAAAGAGAGGTCCCTCATAGAATTCACTTCAAAGTCCTTGAGTGCCGTTCATCAGATGCAACCCTTCCCCTTGTTTTTCATCTGCAATAGTCGGTGCGCGGCATTTCTGAATGACCGATTAACTGCCAAGCTGCCAATCATGTTCCTCACATTGGACGAACGCAACAAGTCACAGGGAAGCTCTTCCAAGGTGGGATAATTTGGCGCCTTTTGTAGAACTCTTGAAACAATCGGAAACTTTATTTCTAAAGGTGTCCAAGAAAATCCAGGTGGATTCTTTCTTGTCCAAAGCAGAACGAAAACAGAGACAATAGAATATATCGCTGTCAATTTGTCGAAATATGCGTGAAAGGAAGAAGGCCTTCGCTGAGGAGTTATTAGAAAATGACAACTGAACGGTTACAGACTATTGGACAGGGAAGCAAAACTCTCATATGCAACTTGTTTACAAAATCTACATATCCATCCTCTCTTTGAACGCGTCTTCCCGAACTTTCCTGGATATTCATTGACTGTTGCTCAAATCCAAGCAAATGCTACAAAGCGACTCCACAAATTCCGCAAAATATCCCACTTTTCAAGAGACACAAAGCAAATTTAGGAGAAGACATACTACTAGCATGCATCCCCCATCAGTAGTATCACGGTTACATGGGTAGCTCGGGTGTGTTTACTGGTGGTAGATCAGATGGCAGAAAATATCGCTCTTCCAGACAGTATTCAGGGATATAATCATTGTGGTCAGCTGATACGTTTCAGATGTTATAAACGTATCATCACGAGACATTTAGGTCGTTTATCCATTTCAGTGAGTAAATTCTTCGTGTTCACGTCCAATACGCCGTTGGGTTGCGACACTTGTTTTTCAGATAGATTCCATAGATTCCTTTATGTCGATCCTGATTTCACTCCTTTTGCCTTGGGGAAGTGGGACTAAAAATCGTTTATCTCCAAATGGTTTTCGGGTGGTTGATCATCCCCATTACTATGCTGAAACGTTCTGAAGTAAAAATCGATATCTAGCTTGATGGCATCCAATCCAGCCTCATAGGCTTGGTTTCCAGAGCGCCGTGATCAGATGCTGTTACGTCATAAAGGATAGCCAGTGTTACTGACCAATTCGATTTGATGACGCTCACAAAAACGGATAAAAAAGTACATCTTCCGTCTAGATAGGACACATTCGTGAGGCCTAGGATCCTGTAACGTACGTCACATATGCGGAAACCAGGGAATTCAAAGCGGAGCAAAGCCACCGATACCTTTGTTTGACCTTCGATCAATTTGGGTAATGTCTTCATAAATGGGTGCTTTAGTTGGTCATTCAATAAGGAAGTTATTCTGACATTTTGGCTCGACTTTCGTGGATATACCTTCCAAAATTCCTGTGAACCATTCGGGCGACTCAACAGGTATTCGGTTGAGTCTTCCATTAATTCCACACTAGTGTGAACATAAGAGTAATCGGAAAATTTCTGATAATTTGGGTTCAAGTAGGACGTAAGATTCACAGAAACTTGAGAATCCAGCCCATATGATGAACAAAAATTGGGAGAAACCGCCCCTGCGCTGCCGAAGAATTTCCAGCGACTTTCTAAGTAGGTTCCTTCAGCAAAATTCCAGGCAATATGGTATGAATGTGAATATTCTCCAGACGAAGTCCCGTTTTCTATTATTGGTTACGATTACCATCCAATCAAAAGGTTCGCTTGGTGGGCCCGAAGTGTGAAATTCTAATGCTAATGTAGTTCGAAGGCATTTCATCGGTGGTAACGGTTAAACGCTTGTTGTTCACGAACACGCTTCATACTAGCTTCGGCAACATCTGGACAATACCTTGGTGCACGTTATCAACAGTAAACTTCACGTGTCCATATTTTTCACATGAAAATTACAGTGTCACAGTATACTCCAACCAAACATCCCTTTGATTCACTTCACTTCTCCTTTATCAGAGCTACTGTTGATCAACGGCACCGAACATCTACGAGTCAGTGCAATAGTGAAAAGCAAACCGATTTTTGGCGACAGAATCCCATTGGAGAAGTTCACCAGAGCCAAAGTCCACCTGCACGGTCTGTGCGTCAATTTGGGGATATTCGGCATGATATGCTCTCTCACGGTACTGATCTGCTTGGTCCTCATTCCTCCCCTGGCGTTAACCAACACCGAAGTTTGTTACAACCTGCAAGGAGAAACTGGCGTGGCGTTGACCAATCGTGTGGCGCAGCTGGTTTTTGAATACGAATGGCCAATATTTCTGAAAGATGGAAAGTTGCCCTCGTTGGTAGCCAGTATGCTTGTGGTCTCTGCACCCACCAACGTGCTCAGTGTGGTCGCTACAGACTGCAACCCAGCGCTTCCGGGAAGTTTGTCCACGGGACTTTTGGGAAAACTGGGTTACAAAGATATCTTAAATTTTACAGTGGTTCTTGAAGGAGATGAAGTCAAAAAGACGATAAGAAGTGCGGAAAAGTGAGTAAAAGCGTGCTTTATTTGTGCTTTTTTCGTCACGTGATATATATATTTCAGTGATGGTCGATCAAAAGGTCATTGATCCTTTCGCCGAGCTTGACAATTAGCTTGAAAAATTTCCCTCCTTAGTTGAGGTGACATCGTCAGTGCGTAGTTGATTGGGTGCTTCCTCCGTGTCTGACTGCGATTATATAGTTTCTGAAGAGTATCTAACATCCTGTTATTCGATTGGTTAGTTAGCATACACCTTTCTTGTAGTATTATTGGGACGATTATGATTTGCGCTGCGTTGTGGTCTGTGTGACTCGTATTCCATTGGTTGATCGGATGGCCGCTTTGGAGTGTTCTTTACAGAGCTAACTGACATACATTCTGCAAAACCGTACTACTGTAAACATCTTTATATACGTGTTTATTTGGAAGTCCATTCGCCCTTCACCCGTGAAATAGATTGCTTCGTCTGAAAGAGTCAAAGTTCTGATCATCTCATCAACGAATTCAGGAAATGTTTTGAAAAAATCATCGAATAACGGCAGCGGGTACTTTGAACTGGACCCCCGCGTTCACAGGAGTTCTTCTGAAACTGGAGTATTCATACGCAGTCAAATATATTCCACGCGTTCCAACGTCTCTTAGCTGTATCATTGTAACTCCATTTGGATACTAGTGCTGGCCCCAGGTAGGATTATCTACTGTCCAACTGTTGGTCCAAGGTCAATCTCATTGTATAATCCCTGAAGGGTTCATAATCGATTATCACATTCATGGAAAATAGATGTCGACCTTTACACACCTGTTTCCTGCAAGTGTTGCCCGGTTAAGTGAGTTCCCTTAGGCTCTCACGGTAGCTGTTTTTCGGTGCAGCCAGCCACACGGGAACAAGGTGTAGAAAGGGACTCACATGTGGGTGAAAAGAATGCAGGATTAGCTGTTACCAACCCCTCCTTTACAGTGGAACTCTTCACGCTCAAATCACCGTCGTTTAGACAGTTCGGCTAGAACAACGACCCAAGTGCCGACCTGATTGTGTCGATCGACTGACTGGCATGTTGTGATTTCCAAGTCAGACGGACGGTTCGAATCTGCACAATTTTGTGTTGGTTGTGGGATTCGCAGAATCCACTCTCATTTCACCGTAATTCGAACAGTCGTCTTCCTGTTCAGATATCTTTATTCTGTTGACTCCATACCAGAGGGCTGAAGAACTGGATTCGAGTTTCGCCCGTGTGAGACCTCGTCTGCAGTACTTTGGCCGCCCTGGGGTTCGAACTCCAGACAGCCGAAATACGACAGGAGGATGTTATAAATACTCTATGTGAATTGTCACGTGCGAACATTCGATCGTGTTCATGTTTGATCGGTGCAACTGGGCTCTTGCTGTCACTGGTGTTCCCACGTTTGATGTGTTTTTATGGTAGAAATTTGGGCATCAACTCTGATTGAGGTGATTCCTGATACGGATGAACTGTGGCTACTCCATTCACAGAGTTGTAGTAGTTCGGTCGAAAATAGATGAGGTCCTTTGAAACACATCGGTGTTTTGTCTCTCTTCCATAGACGTGTAAGGGAGAATATGATGTCTGTCGGTTCCATATTTCCTAAGCTAGCTTTAGGTGAGAATACAGGGTTGGTCTACTAGTAAAATCGGCGAGACGATCTCCATGAAAATAAATAAATCGTGCAGCTTAAGCACCCATTCGGTGCCTAGCTGCCATGCCACCCGAAGGTTGCACGAGGGATGGGATACTTCCAAGCTGCCTAACCCTAGACAGGGGAAGTCGAGAGGCTGAGGTCGGGTTCGAACCACGGATCTTCCGGCCAGTAAATTCGCGCTCTAACCACTTGGGCCATCCCGCTCCGATCCCCGGGTTAGTTGTCTCTCAATTCATAGTCTAAAAAATATATTTCAGTCGCAATCTTAGGCTATGTAGAATAAATGGTTTCTCGCGTGCGCCTAGTTTGTACATGAAATCAATGATCTCCAATTTAACACAAGTTTGCGCTACGTTTCATCTTTCTACGAAGCAAAAGGCATGCACTGGAGTTCTCGTCTTGTAAATGAAGCCAATCTATTCTGAAAAGCCTAGAAGCATTATAAAACTGTCTCATCCTTACTGGGGATCTTCAGTAGTGTGCATCCCGTGATACTCAAAGGGAGTTTCTAACCCGTGACCTCCCGGCATTAAGCTTCGCCACTGTAGTCATCGTCCTCGAGTAGCTCGTGATCATTTTGATTAACTCGTTCATAGACTTGTTCATCACTCACGGGATCTACATCACGTGATTTGACTGGTTTCTCGAGTGGCAATTTCTCGGACGGAAGTCGCTATCATTTTGTGAAATAATTTTTTTACAAGCTACTTATAGATAACCAAATTAATGCTTTGTGACTGACGGTCTACTTTACCCGAGCCATTCATACTAATGAATGCCTTTCAGTAACACGCTCCAAGAATTTCTGTCAAATTCTTTGTGAGAAGAATCTGATATCGTGGAAACTCCAATTGATTTGACAAAACCAGTTTTATGATTTAGATACAATCGGAGAACAGGCCTTTCTGAATAAACGATAGAACTGAACCTATGAAAGCGTTTTGATTTAATAAGGGGATATTGAAAATCAGCCAAGTTTTGGAATACATGACCAAACAATATTTAGCAGTGCTTGCAGGAGTTGTTCTAGATCGCAATGAAACTCGGAAAAGGTTTTGAGAGATCACAAAACCCGCAGTAATACTCTTCTGGTAAGATTTTCTCCAAACGTTATCACGTCTCGTTATAAAAGTGGAAAAACTTTACAACAAAGTTCAGGGCACCCTTTAGTGGTACAGGAATAGTCAACTGAGATTTGCTTGTTCGATCCCGGAGAATCCTGCCCGACAGAGCAGTACATCCGGTGAATGATCGGGCATGCTTTGAAGGCATTTCAAGAGGACACATTTGGAAGACATCGAATAAAAAGGGAAGAATGTGACCATATATTAGAAGCGAAAGAGAGTTTCCAGTATCCAGGTTTTTGAACCGAGGGAAACCAAAGTACAAACCGGTGCACAAACTACTATTCTTCTGTTATTTCTCTACATCTCACAATTGGTCCTTCCAACTACTAAATGCCGTTAGTCTCCCAGTCATTATGTGTATCAGTGACCACACTTCATGTTTGTCGTCTGAAAGGAAACTTTCCACATTTTCTCACAGAGAACTCGTCGACAGAATTAAAAGGATAGACTTCAACTCCTTACTGCCGGACAATCTGGGTCAATTCGCCGGTTTACTACAAAATATCACGCAGTACTTGGATAATGTTGACTACAAGGTAGGTACCAGTTTACTGTTTTGCAGACGTTACAAATATAGTCACAGAGGTCGGGTATTTTTTCACCTGTAAATAATTCCATACTAATCAAACTTGATAAGTGATCAGGTGGCTAATGATGTGTTCTCGGAGCTCGGCAAACGATTTGCAAAAGTTTTCGGTCAACATTCGAGGAAACATCTCCAGTGGTGGGTGGATTGTGCCTCTCTTCGTGCTTGCGATTATATAGTTCACAAGCAACATTTTTCGTGCTGTAACCCGAGTGGCCATTGATAATCATCGCACTTGGGTTCTGACTGGCCCGGTCATAATCTGTGTTGCGTTGTGATTTTCATTTCTTGCTTTCTAAGGCCACACCACTGTTGAAATTGCCGTCCATTATTCTACCTTCTGGTTGGTCCATTCGTGATCTGTATTGTGTCGTGTTCAGATTCCTTGTTGTGTGATTGGTTGAAGGTTTACGTTCTATTTTGAGGGTGCAGACTGAATAACCGTCAAAGGATTACCTACTTTTTTTATCCACTGGCTGAGTGTCGATTTTGGGCGTGCCTAAACTCATTTCAACTTGAAGACTGATCAGACTGACAGCTATGTGTTTAATAGAAAATAAGTGAAACGAATAAAACAGCGAATCACAAAATGTGCCGTTATTAAAATGACATTTTTCCAGAAAGCGACATAGGAAATCTGTCGCGTTGTTATTAGGAACTATGTCAAAAATCAATGTCGCTAAAAATCGGGCATTTTCCTCGACTTTGATTCTTCTGGCTGCGGAATGAGTTGGTTTTTAGTCCACCCTAATCATGAACTCCACAATTTTGTGCAACGTAATATGTCACGTAATGTCTGCTTCGTTCTTTTATGAATCAAGTATTCAGACCAGCACAGACGCGCCAATTTAGTTAAGGAGAACCGATCCATTATTCTTACGTTACCAATTACTTATAGACGACTCCGGAATTATTTAATTCCACATTCAGTTCACTCTCGTTTGAACGGTCCTCTCACTGACCTGGGACAAGTTTTCTGGCGATCCCACAACAAAAACCGGAATCAGCGAACTCGAGTCTCCTTCGAAGACGATGCATCATGTTTTGCAGTGCCGGGTCCTGAATTCCGGACGTCTAAAGTGCTGTACCACTACTCTATCTGTGCACGTGAATCCACTTGAGTTCGATGACTGAACACGTGAACGTGGTAATGCGTGTTGAATATGTGGGCTCACCAGAACAAACTGGGCCGGATAAGAAGGTGACCGTTCAAACGAGACTGATGTGAATGCCGGTTCTTGCTGATTAGTTTGCCACCGTGCGCCGCGGCAATCCGAAAAGGTGCTCGTAAGAATGAGTTTAGAGAAAACAGTCCGGTTTAGATCCTCCTTAACCCAATAGTTTGATTGGGCAGGTCGACCCATCACGTCAACGATAGTCATAACTGAGAGGTCTCCCATCTAACGACACAACGCTCACGTTCAGATATGAAAATTTAGCTTCATACAGTTGACCTTTGTTGAATAAAAGGTAACGACCTTTCTCAAACGTTGGTTAGTTTTCCAAGGTTAGCCAAGTTGATTACCACGCCTTGATTTTAAGCCTTTCTGAGTGGAAATCACCATTGTTAGAAGCACACATTATATGTGAACACATCTATCAGGATTGTTGAATAAACGCTTATATTTTATCTCTAGAAAAATAACTCTGCTGCGCTTTCTGTAGTTAAAAAACTTGTGCTAATAACGTTGACCTTCTAAGGGTCACGTCCCAAGTTGTTGGAGCAGTCAAATTATACATGTATGCATAATATATATATATATATATATATATA
>NW_008751815.1:959067-985140 GCF_000715545.1 Opisthorchis viverrini
CATACAACTTATATATATATGCATAATATATATATATATATATATATATAATGTATACTCGCGAAGTAGCGCGTATGGTGACGCGACGGCCTACGTATCTCAGAAGACGTAGAGGTTCACTGGAATATGTAGCGATCGCGGAGCTTTTCCTACCAACGTGGTTAGCAGATTGAGGTCTGGCCTTGCAGGGTGGACTTGAAACAACTCTGCTGTGGTAGGCCAACGCCAATCAACCTTGCTACAAGTCTCTTGATAGACAGTGTCTTCGTATTCAAGCTTATTGTGTGCGGTGTATTTCGCCTTACATAGAATCACTTTTTAAGTGAACAAAAGTTTCTTCAACCATGTTCGACTGTTGTGGGGGTTCTTGTATTGCCCGTAGCGTGACGAAAGTTGACGCAGGTCTGAATCCAAGGAGGCATTATTGTATTCAACTATATTACATCTATATATTATATTATATTACAGCCACCTGATCAATTATATTACATCTTTCATCTCCATAAATTCAGAAAGACACTTGGCCTAAAATGCCTTGATTTTGTTCTCTCTCTCTCTCATAGCAAATGCTCTGATATGGAAGCGGTCAATTTAGGGGTGTGAGACTTTTAGTTTACTTGGAAAGGAATCTGAAAGGAATCCACCATTTGACCGAAAAAATCCAAACAAAACGCGTTTCGCACAATAGCCACAAACCCATTATTTACCGTGCATAGTTACTGGACTTGTTTGGAGGCTATACAATACGCCTGTTGTCATGGCAACCCGTTACTATGACTCAGGAAATAGATTGAGGCTAAGCCTAGATGTCAGAAATTTTATCCCGCCCACTACACGTTAGCACTGTTTAGACAAATGGGTTTTACAAAGAGGCAAATTTAGGTTTGCTTCAAAGCCAAACCGCATTCAGGCACAGAACGAATATCGTCTCAAAATTTAAGTCGACCGGCTTTGCTTTCTCACACACCAATTCTAATCATACCTGTAGATCAAGGAGGTCACTAATTCAATCTGGAAAACGTTAAAATCCTAGCATACAGAGACATGAGTTAGGGGATCGAATTTTGAAAGTATGGTACTCCACAACAGATTCGATCAATTGGCACACTAAACTACATCCAATTTACGAACCATCACATGCGAACAACCAGTATCTCAACCGAAATACTCAGTGAAAGCCTAGCATCGGTTTAATAAACGAGGAAAGGTAAAACGACTTGATCCGATCAACAAAAGTCACGAACTGAAACCCAGAGAGGTTAAGAACAGAGGTCACTCCAGCACCGATCAGAACAGCAGTTCGTGGACGCCAAGCTCGTGTCATCAACCAATCCGGATGCAGGATAACGGACCAACCAATGGAACGGCCAGACCAAACAACCAATCGCAACCGATGGTCATCCCCAGCTAGCAGCATACTTACCAACACACGCGCCACTACTCAACGCACAACAGCCGACCCATTGTCACGCTTGACTGCGCCCCCCTAACAACACACTGATGATATCATCTCGGTTGGTGTTAAAATGTTTGTAGACAAATTGTGCTGCTCAGTGAACAAGCCAACGACCAACTACAGTCATAGCTTGCTTCGTCATTCACTGGATTATGAGATCTGGCTGGAGAGTGCTTGGAATTTTCGTTCCCACAGCCAAGTGCGTGAACGTTTCATGAAAACTGCTATTCAAGTCGTGTACTTTTTGGAATTTTCGGAACAAATCAACCCGCTGAACCAAAAAACAGGACAAAACCGGTGATAGCCAGCTGTGCAAAGTTTAACTCGTGATTTTATGTTCCGCTAACGTAAAAACCAGTTTTCTTAGATTTTGCAGTACTTCTTAAGCGAAAGTTTCGTTTTATCTAAAAATGATATCGAGTATTACGGTAGGACAACTTTTAATAGGGTCATTCAAATAGGAATTTCAAGCTTTGATTCCCAATTCATTGTCTAACAAATTTAGCCATCCTTCAACGAACTGTCCAAGAATTTCATCCCGGTGTCAAACTTGAGTGTCTACCTGTTTGATCTGAGGCAATATGTGAGCGGCCTTCCAACAAGCCTTGAGACACAGTCTGTGCTCAGTATACTGTCACTGATGGAAAATTCCAACGCAGTCTACAGTGGCGTGGTGAATGTTGCGAGGGAGCTTGCCAGCCAATTCAATGTACTAATGAACAACCAGGACCTGAGTGTGAATCTGAAAAGTCTTTTGGATAAGGTTGCCGAAGCTCGCAAGGTAAGTTTGTTTCTTCACAAGCACAGAACGTTTGCCGGTTTCAGCATGATTCTTCGAGTAGCTTTTCACGACAGCGTTATCCATCATGTGTTAGGTGAACACGTACAATGAGGCTAGATGGTACGAATTTACTGACCGGACGGTCCGTGGTTCGAACCCGACCTCCACCTCTCGATTTCTCCCTGTCTAGGCTTGGACAGCCTGACAGTATCCCAGCCCTCGTGCTCCCCTACGGCGGCATAGCAGTTAGGCACCGATAGGATGCCACATTTGAACCATTTTTGTGTTCGATGATTTACCGATCGATTCCATAGATATACTGGTTATACTCACGACTTGTGCACAACCAAACTGGGGAAAATGTGGCTGGTTGAATATCGAGCCGCATGCTGAAACCAAGTGAGTGAACAAAGCTGGTTTCGAAGGCCTGTGGCGATGTGCGTAAGTCAGTGTAGGATGCCTTTTTTCAAAGAATTTTCGGGAAAAATGAAAGATTACAACTTGTTCTTTGTGGATAGAAACCATGTGGTTCCTTTCAGCTTCTGGCATTTGACGTGGATGTTTTAACATTTTAGAATTGCCGAAGAGAGAGCCTAATTTCTGTTTCCAGCCTTCCCGTTAGTAATGTTGTTTCTTTCACAAACAACTCGTTTATTATGCCATCTGGGTGTACTGCTGAATTGGGATCCAGTAGGCGGAACTCTGTGATTATTCGTAGCTTCTCAACAGATTGAGAAATCTACTGATTCTTTTACAAATCCACCTTCAGGCGACAATTTTTTCGAAGTGAGGTGGATATAAAACTTCACATATAAAAGAGTGAAGATGTTACGCAAATTTCTCTCAAAACCATAGGTCACTCACCTGAAATTGGACATTGCGAGGGCTTTGTGAAACATGCACCGACTGTTCCAATCCGTAATCTTGACTTCAAAACATGTCTCGTGACCCCTTGCCAATTTAATGACACTCCAGAGGCTGTTGATCTCACTCGATGTATGTCTGCTCGAATGATTTGGTGATCTCTAATTTTTCTGTCCTTCAGTTCTCAGTACATTTCTATTGGAAGTGCCAAACCAATAACTTTCTGAGAACATTGTTGACCTAAAAGAGCAAAAAGTGTAGATCGCAAAAATGTCGACCTGTACCACGTAGATACCTGCGTGATTGCACCGACAAGATATGGAGTATTTTTGTGTACTAGACAAAATTTTTTTGTCAGTCAGAAGCCCCTCAAACTTCGATATGGGTTTGTATCTTTGGTTATGTATTCTACCATCTCACACAGATTTTAACCAACTCGACAACGCTGGAACGTCCAATACGGCCAACATTTAGGAAAGTGATAAACGAATTTCTGGTTGTGGCTGAAAAGATGCTTGTGAGAGAATTCAACCATTTGGTCGGCGTCGTTGTGCCTTGTGATTCGCTTTACGAACTGTTTCAGCTTACTCTGTCCGTTGTGTGCGTCGACCAGAGTCTCATCAACCGACTGGGATCCAACTGCCTCCTCCAAGCAGTTTCCACTTTTTTGATCATTGTGGAAATTTCTCTATTTGTTCGCTATGCATCCCTCTACAACAGCATGTGTGAGTCACTGGAAGACCAACGAGCTGACCTCGTACACTGTGTCCGAGTTACCTATGAAGAGTGGATACAAAAACAACGAATGCAACAGTATACTCGGTGATATTTACACTATATGGATATTTAATCGGTGATATAGGCAGTCCCAATAGTATAACCATATTGGAGCTCAATGTCCAACGACACAGAACAACGCCAAGACATCCAGAATGTGTAGATTCCCCGACACAGCAATTCGATCACCGACATATCCTTTACTCCGATCGTCTGGTGATGATAATACGCGCATTCACGAGCTGTAGGAAGACATAACGGATAGAGTTTGAGGACGCTTTAATTCTGTAATTTTCCTATTTTACTCCAATGCGCAGCATGGTTTCCTGCCGGACAGTAAGCTTTCTACCCGCAGTAAGAATCCGTTTTTTTCGAATTTATGGGCCATTCCAGGTAGACTACAATGGGATTAATCCGCTACTCCAGAGGGTAGTGCTTTCAGAGAACCGCACAAATTCCAAGTCCTTTCACACTACTAACAACGTATAAGTAGCTCAGGGGGGATAAAATTCACCCGACGAGCGAAGGCGTTGCTGGAGGAGCCAGTCAATAGGATGACCGCGTGATGTGGAGCCTGAAATTTACGAATAGACAATGATTTGGCCTGCCCTAATGCAATGGTCAGTTGCTCAAATTTGTAACCGAGAGGTCGTGGTTTCGCTACTGAATGGAGTCACGTAAGGTTTGCCCTCCTGATGACTCATTATAGGGATAAAAGAGCTGTACAGTGCTTCTCAGCTTTTCAGCATGGACTGGCTTCACTTACAGGACGAAATCTACACCATGAAACAGCCCATTTACATCAACCTACTGAATGGAATCGCTGTTTCCTTCCGTGGTGTGGTGGGACTGGAGAAATTGATGGCGACTTGAATGATCGTGGTGACTAACGCGGGTGGTCACAACTAATTCGGCAAAATAAAACTTTGAATTTTCGTCCCTGTCGCTGCCAATAAGAACATTTTTTTGATTTAACTGGCCTGTGCGTTTTGAGTTCTGGGTATGCAGGTACACAGTATGCATAGGCTTGTACAGTTTTCAAAATATGGCACTTTTGAACGCAGGTATTGTCACTTTGCTCGGCAGATTTATCCACAACTTTGCGTTATCATTTATAAAGTTGCTAAGGCCCTAGCAGCCTTTCATGTGACTCATAAGCTGAGTGCAGTTCCCGAGATTCCGTCAACCCCATATACTACTTATGCAGTAGATTGCAAGTAGTTGGTTGACTACGGTCATTGGCGAATCATACAAGGATTATCGATTGATACAAGTAAATTCCACCCGAATATTTCGTTTTTAGGAATCTTGAGTCTCCCTTTAAAAACAGCCTGAGATGTAAATACGTACACTTGTTCGAATTTGCACAGTGTTTCATCTGCAAACTCTGGCATGCATGCATTCATTGGAACGACTATCTAATTTTTACAATAACAAGAATGGCTTGAGAATGTCGGTCGCACACATCGTTCGGATTTCTGGAGTGAAGCAAAACCTTGCTCATTCCCTTCCAAAAACTTTTTCAGCAGTGAATTTTAAAAACTTTAGTTTCCATTCTGCCCAATAATCAAAGGGTCACCGACTTTCGGAACGGAGTGCCTCAGTACTCACAAGGTTGCTGAAAACTAATTCGACAGCCCACACATATGTAAAAAACCAGCAAATGAAGAAACGATGGACAAGGTTGAAGTCTTTTTGTAATGCACTACTCATAAGGTTGCTGAAAACTCCCCGGCAGCCCACCACCGGTTTCGGTTTTGGCTGATCAGGTAGGTGCCGTTCCCGACTTTCTGTCAACATTAAGTTCCACTCGAAACCAAATTGCAAGAAGTTAGCGAAATACACTAATTTACAAACTAATTTGGTTTTTCAAGAAACTCGTCTAGAACCCAGGCAAATGAATGTGCCTTGGAAACATCAAAATCGAGTGATTCAGCTGCGTTCCAGGCGAGTTTCTCGAAAAACCAAATTCGTTTGCAAATGAGTGTATTTCGCTGTGGTCGAATACAATAAATCAGGACTGAAACCAGCCACAAGGCATCCGTAGAGATACCCGTGGTAACTTGCTTCAGGTCATGGTACCACCAAGATCCCTGTCGAATGCTCTCGAGCTGAGATTTAAAAAACGTGCCGATAATAGCGTTGAGCTCCAAAGTACTCTGAGATGCAAGGTAATTGTTAAGAAGAAATTTGAGCCCCGAAAGAAGAGGAGTGGTGCGTAAGTGAAGATGAAACCCTTCTCGAAATTTTTGCAGTCGCAACGTACAGGTTAAACCAACGTGAAAAGATAAATTTATTATTCAAAGCTGAACACAAAAAGGTGTTTCGTGAATAGGTCTGCCCCACAAAACGCGTCCAAACCACGTTTTCAAACGAAACGGGTATCCAAATGAACAGACGTACACGCCAGTGTTGAGTATTCCAGTGGAAACCTAGGTTTGTGTGACGTACGAGGCAGGTCTAGGTGCGAAGCCCTGGTGCAGACGTATACTAAGCGGAAAGAAGGCCGATGGCAGACACTTAGAGGCCCGTTGAGGGACGACACCGATCAGTACAAGCAATATGACTTAATAGTGAGGACTATTGTTACCTGCTTTGTATCAAGGCCCTGGCACCATCCAGCACTGTACAGCTGTTCCATCATCAATGAGACTTGTTAGGCGCGCGTATCTCATGAGACACCACGGAGTTTTGAATCTCTGCCTAGTACTTTGAACACTTAACTGTGTCCAAGGGTGGCTGATCAGTAGTATGATCAACTCGCAATTCGACGGAAGAACTAGCTCAGAGCTTCAGTCGGGGGACCGGTCAGCGCGTGACCACGTGATATGGATTCCGTGGCTGGAAGATGAATGGAGCCGCGTCCCAAGCACGTATGCCAAGAATCACCTCCACATTTAGAAAATTGACTTCGATCCTTGAAATTCGTCTTACTTTGAACAGTCTACCTTCGTTGTACCAATCTGGTGGATCTGTTTGTTCTCAGCGGTTGTCAAACGACTCACCTAACTGCTCACAACTAGTCGATATTACGACGTGCCTTACACGCAAGCAACTCTAGGTGAGGCCTCATTTTATGCGCCAGAATAACCAATGATATCTGTGGGAATACGCCTTGAAGCTCGAGATTGTGGAAGTCATAAATCCATAAAATCTCATTTGACAAATTTCAATCTTTACAAAAGATGTTGTGGAATGTCTGTTTTTTTCGAACTCGCGTCAATTTCTGGAATGCTCGAAAAGAGCAGTCATTTCTGTGAGCTACTGCTTATTCTATTTAAGTGATTCAGTAAGTTTGTTTTAATGAAATCCAAAATATTGATCGAATTATCGAATAATAATAATTTACAGGAATTGAGACGCTTCTTTCGAGTCACACACACATGCGTCCCAAACTTTATATGAGCTTTCTGTTACTGTCCCGGGTAACCCCGTGGTGCTCTGCCAAAGCCCCTTCATTTTCACCTAAGGCAGTCCCATCAGCATTCGTCTTTTTACTCTTTCGGTGTCATATTCTAAAATCTCCGTCATACATTGAACTACTGGAATTGGATCAATCCCGGCCATACCAACATTTTACTTTCCGTCACCTAACGTGCAACAGACCGCGCATAACATTGACTTGACCTTCGTTATCCGAAACAAATGACAGTTGTATTGACTGACCTCAAAATAGATGGCTCCAGCGATGGATCATGAGCTTCCAGGGTGAGCTCCACTCATCTGCACATGGAAGTTATTCGAAGTTAAGTGTTTATATCGAGGAGACAACGCATAATTGAGTATCCGATTCTTCGTCGTGGACCAGGATCTCTAACCAGGTGTAAACCAATCGATTTTTAATAATCCACATGCAACCGAAGTGCATACCATGCAGCTGATAACCAACAACGGGTTTAAAGCACTTCGTACGTTCATCAGGCAGGCACCGCATTTCATTACTAAAAATATCAATCGCTTTTCAGAATGATTCTGAGCTTCTCGTTATAGCAGAGCTGCTCGCAGTAAGAGTTCCCTGCGACAGATGTAGTGTTTAAAACAACCAGACTCAAACGTGTGGACAAACGCTGATAAAACATTATTTTATTCGGAGAATTTAAACGTTTTCTAGCAAGGCCAAGCCATCGATACAGTCATTGGTTAGTCTGGTTACGCAAAATCCGAAATCCGATACCAAATTCGGTAAAATTTCTGTCGTATACTACCAAGTTTGAAAACCTGGCTGAAAAAAACAGCCTCGGTCGGTGCACGATGCCTGCAGTATCACCTAAATTTATTTCCCAGATAGGTTTACTTACAACTGAGCTCGCGTTCATAATACCGGATATATGTACTTTCCTCTGTGAATTGCGTGCTCGTGTAGACCATCAGGCCATTTTGTCTAGGATGGCCAGTTGCAAAACGAAAGCCCAACATAAATCATTTGTCATCTGCTCTGGACAAAAGAGTCCGTATCGGAAGTTCCCAAAAGATTATTCAGGAAAATAAGACGTAAACGCGTGCCTATCAGCTGAGTAGCGGTGTTCTTTCCAGTCTATACATATCTGTGCGATGCAGTGAGGGCTTGATAGACACCTGTTGGTAAGTTTCTTGTACCTAAGCGGTCACTGAATCCATCCACACATGTCACTGTGTTCTCCCATTGGGTTTGATTGTGAATGATGGCTGTTCCTAGCCTGTCTAGAGCTGTGGGTGTGACGCGGGTGTCTTTGTTCGCACTGAACATCCTGAATATATCGAGCTACTTACAAACGAATCAGTAGCTGGAAAATACAAGCTTTCCCGGCAACCCGAGGATCATCTGAGTGGTCCCGACTCATCATACCAGAGTCCCGCAGAAACCGAGAGTGGTATATGGGACGTATATGGGTGCACTTCATTCGGGACCGAGATGTCCTATCCCCAGATGAATCTGTAAAATTTTATCACTCCAGAAATTGAAGCATGTCCACGACCAGCGGGAGTTCAGAAAGGTACCAAGCTTGACTCCTCAGATGCATATGGCACGTGTGAAATTCTGTTTGTTTCACAGGTATGAGCTTTTTACTGTGTTTCGCAAATCCAGGTTGTCTCAATCTGTAAGGTACGGCGAAACGAGACTGCCCATTTTAGCCTAGTGGTTAAACCCACGGTCTTCCGTTTCGATGACCTGGTTAGGAATCCAAGCATAGGCCGCTTTCAGATTGGCTGTCGGGTCGGTCTCGTGTATTCCTCCCTGAAAGGCGCGGATGAATGATTCCTAGTTACTGGCGCAATCGCTCAAATTTTCTTTGGTGCTTGCAGATATACTGGCTGGCGAAAATCTGAAACATTTTAGCTGAAAGTGATGATTGATATGCATCTATTCATTTAGTACAAACTCATTTGGGGTGCGGCGTATCCCAGTTTCATTCACATTATTTAACTGAAGAGTGACGATTTACCGTACCACATATTCCGTACTATAATTCTGCTTCGGGCTATCAACCTAAAAGGTCAACGTAGGGCACTGAGGTACAAAAAACTCATAATTAATGAGGAAACATACATTGTACGACTGCATTGTGCCTAGTTGTTTTCACCGGCGGCTCTATCATTCTCACCAGCGTTTGAAAGTGCTTCACCGCCGAGGCGGCACCCAACACATTTGAGATGCTTCGTTTATCAGCGGATCAATTTTCATCCGAACGTCATAGAAACCAGCGTTGAATGAACGATTACAGTCAACAACTGGCACAAAAGTACCCAACCAGATATAATTTGAAAACGGGTCCATTAGTACTCATTTGGGTGAAAAATGCTACTGAGTACAGCCCTTCTATTAAGTGCGCATTACTGAAAAGACTTCATTCGAGTGATTCACTGGGAAAATAGCCAGTGAGTTGACATAGTTACACACTACGGACTCTGAGGAAGAGATGAAAGTTGTTTTAGAATTTTAGAATATCCGTTCATTGTAGAGCCAAATATCGGAATAAGCCTTTTCTGTGAGTGCTCCAGAGGAGTACCGCATTTGTTCTTCCTGCCAGGCTTAATCAGTTCAAAAAGTTGTAAGCGGAAAACTTTCCGGTGGTAGTCTTGATCCCTCGGATACAGACAGTCTTTCTCGATCGAGAAGACGGGTGGTTCAGTTCTATTTTGGACCGAAATCACTAGATAGCGTGATTGATTAACGCCAGTTTCCACCCTGCACTAAGATCAAGCAAACAACACTCGAATCGCGTCCTCTGATTCAAAAATGCATTCAAATGCTACTTGTGCTTCTGGTGAAGCAAAACCCAAGAGTTCAACATGTATTTATAGAATCAATGAACAATTAACGCCGGACGACCTTATGAGAATAGTTCAGTGCCACATGTTTCCCTATAGAGAAAAACGTTAGTAGCTCGGGTTGCTAGAAGGTCTTTGGCTTGTTCGTTGATCTGAGCTGGGCAGTTTGATTGCAATCGAGATGACATCTTCAGTGCGTTGTCGCGGAGCGTAATGGTGCGTATCGATGGATTCACAAACAAAGAATCAAGGAACAGATAGAGTCAGGTAAATAAACTTTACAAACCGGAACTGTTCGAAGGGTCAGGGACAAAGGTCACTCCAACACTGACCGGTGTACGAGGGCAGGAGATGCCAAGCTCATAGTTCACGTGGGCATCGGCGATTTAGGGCACAGGATGACAGAGCAACCAATGGAAGCGCCCCGCAGAACAACTAAAGTCAGCCCCAGCTATCAGCATGTATATCAACACACACACACACACGCAACACTACTCAACGCATACCCACCGATCCATCGCTACGCACCACTACGGTCCCTAACTGATGACGTCACCTCGATTGGTGATGGAACATTTGCAATCACATTTCTCAGCTCAGCGAACAGGCCGACGACCGGTGTCAAACGCGTTCTAGAATGGGTTGCATACTTAAGATAGGTACGTGGCTGGACCTTGGAGAGCTCAGACGTTTGAGCGTTCTTTGTTCATATTGAGACGTATAAGATGAGCGTAGGAGAGTCAGATATGCGATATTTTGATCAGTGCCTTCGGCCTGCTACTCGCCAATCACACGTCCATCGAACAGTTTGCGTGGCCTGATAGTTGGCGTGAGTCTTCGTGTAACATTAAGCTAGCTAGATCAGGCTGAGAATACGGAATTAAGACGAAAACACTTGTGTACGCAAAGTGGAGTTCCAAGCCTTTTGATAGGACCGTTGACCAATGAGAAACGTTCTGACTACTCACAAGTAGTCAGATGAATGCCGAAGTCAGCAGCACATTCGAGCGGTAATCATACCTGGAACCGTAGTTATCCTCACAATAGACAAGCTTTTGTGGCCGTGAGTTAGTTCGAAATCTTTTCCCTCATATCACCTACACACCAGGACGAAATTTACCCAACTGGATTATTGAGTGTTTATCCAGTCATGTCCCGACATGTAACGAGGCCCGAGAAATTCCTTTGAAAGCCATTCTGTTAATCGATTTTATTGATTATTGGCAACAAATGGATCGGATTGAGATCCAACCAAAAGGACGATCGACAAATGGGCAAACCAAGACAAGGACATAACATCCGAAGCAGGGACAGATAAACAAACAATATCACAAGTTAGTCAAATATGAAAATATGGCCACATATATAGAAGATGTTGGTGACAAACGGGGTCGCTGTGATACCGTATTGCATGCATTCGTACCAGAAATCAATAGAAACGGAAAGCAGTAGACAATTTTGACAGGCACAAACTCACAAGTGATGCAAAGATTTAAGTAAAACATTCGCAAACCTAAAATGCTGATTTGAATGTAATAAAAATTAGACAACGGTCGAACAGCTGAGTAATTGTAACACCGACCTGAAGGGGAATCGGTAGTGCTCCTGTTGGAAGACAGGCCAGGGGGACATTACAAGACTCAACAGGTCTGTCATTTTCACGATCGATTTATTGATTGATCGATTGAATGATTTGGAGAGTAATTGGACACGACTCGAGAACGTAATTCGGAACATAAGAAAAAGAAGATAGGCATGACATGGAACAAACAAATAGGACAAGAAAGGAATTTTTTAACATGCTTCTGTTTGGGCTAAACCGCACCTAATTTGGGAAATGGGGACATGGAGCGCACGTCAATCTTTTTTTCGTCAAGAGATCCTACTGTGGACAGCTTTCATCACTTGGTAGCTTCTGTTGTTTGTGGCTGAAACGAAAAACGCGATCGAATTATGATTCTCTGGGAGTATCCACAACATAAACACGTCAACTGAGGGAACAAAACAAAAGTTGAACATGAAGTTGACGGTTGAACTTGCCCAGCCAACTAACTATGATCTACTTATCGGGTTAGCGATGATAATAATACGATATACATGGTCATCCGGTGCGACCAAAATCGCAAAAAACTTCCATTTCCAACAGATTCCATAGCAGAAAGACGTGAGCGCAAAACCGTGGTGTTGTAACCATTAGTTCAGAGTGCTTATCTTTGGATTCATGGGCGATAGCAGATTGAAGACAATGCGTTCCTTACACAACCCCCATGAAAATGAAATATATTTGTAGAAGAGGGTGCTAGATGGAAACCGATACTTCTAGGCTGCGTGATGTCAGCCGACTAGCTGTTGCCAAAAAACACTGAACAACTAGGCCACTGGTACACCATTTTGTCTTAAAATCAGTGATATTCTATTATTCAGCCTGCACATCAGTGCGCATACTGTCAGGCAGTCAGCACATACACTATCGAGCTTTGACATCGTAATACGATTAGTCCGCATCTCCCCACGCGACAAAACCGGATCACCTTTGTTCTCAGTCGGAAATTAGGATCGCTCATCAAAAATACCACAAAAGCCACTTTGAGTAGGATTTAGATATTCCACGTGTCCAGGATTATGGTTGTGTACAGTGCCTGCCTTGTACTGTGTATGAAACATATCTACGTACGAATAATTACTTTCAGATCCCTCGCACTGAAACATAGCTTTTTTACGAATATACTTCAATCTTTTCATAAAGGAAACTACTCATAAGTTTGCTGGAAACTCTTCGACAGTCCACGACCGGTTTTGCCCTTTTTGGGGCTCATCAGGTAGGCGCAGTCCCCGAGTTTTCGGCAAACTTATGTTCTACTTGAAACTGAATTGGACTGAAATGCACAAGAAGGGCGAAACCGGTCGTGGGCTGTCGAAGAGTTTTCAGCAACCTTGTGAGTAGTTTCCTTTATGAAAATATACTGCGATATCTCAAATATCGTGCCAACTGAAACATGAGGCGGCCTGTGTGCAGCACATAGAGTTGTAGAATATCATAAACGAGCGATTCAGTTGAGTCTCTCGTGAAAACCAAGTTGATTTGCAAATGAATGTATTTGCCGAAAACTTCAGTCTTCATTATCTGTCAGAGCACCGCTGCATGCAGTCCCGAATGCTTTGTCGTCGAATAACTAAGAGCTGCAGGAAATCGCTTGTGACCACCTTTCCAACAGGCGCTGGAATGATGAAAGCTAGTCAGTGTACGTGCGGAATGCTAGTAGCGCAAACAACTACGTCGGTCATCATTATCATCATCATCGACAGCATGACATCAGTGTTCAACACCGATGCTTCACTGCCGTAAACTACGTCGGTGGCTCACATGAAACTGAACTGCCACAGACACACACACACACAAGGCTAAGCTTCTAGCTGGATATGGCTGCGCTATGAAAACACCGCTGTTTTCAGAATCGTGCGTTTTTCGGCAAAGAATGGTGGGGTAGTTGGGGAAATCATCGGTTGGTGTCATTTGTTCTTGGTGCGGCAGTCAATTTTGCCCACATAGTGGGTAAAGAAATCATCCAGGGAAGTAGTGTTAGGTTTACGAGTAGCCTGTTCGGGTGGACAAGAGAGCACAGATTCGCTACCGTGTGTCTATTCACAAGCTTATAGCCAGACTTTAACGTGGTGTTTTTGCTAGGCTTCCCTGTCTACTTACTGTTTCTTCAGCACTGTCACATAAGCATCGCTGATTGAGGGTGCAATGATCGAATACTGATGGCATTCTCATTTACCTAACGTCCAAAGGTTGGGTCCCATGTCTTATGTGGTCCTACGAAAGCCCGTGAATAGGGGATCTGAGAAAAGCAGGCAGGATTACGGCCTGGAAGGATGTATATGGACCACATATTCACGCTGCACCAAGTTATGGGGCAATGACATGTTTATGGGCGTCCTACAGTCTTGTAGTTACCGGACCTCGAGACGACATGGCGGTTGGTTGGTGCCAGCGTCTTCCATTCTATCAGTTTCCACTCAGACTGTCTGGTTAGTGGATGTATGTATATGCACCTCACTACTTTATGGTTGGTTAGTCCCGGGTCCCCGTCTAACGTCAAAAAGTTGGGTCCCATGTCTTATGTGGTCCTACGAAAGCCCGTGAATAGGGGATCTGAGAAAAGCAGGCAGGATTACGGCCTGGAAGGATGTATATGGACCACATATTCACGCTGCACCAAGTTATGGGGCAATGACATGTTTATGGGCGTCCTACAGTCTTGTAGTTACCGGACCTCGAGACGACATGGCGGTTGGTTGGTGCCAGCGTCTTCCATTCTATCAGTTTCCACTCAGACTGTCTGGTTGAATAGTGGATGTATAGGCACCTCACTACTTTATGGTTGGTTAGTCCCGGGTCCCCGTCCCAGACCCCACTTCGCTTTTATCATTATAAGGCTACATTCGAATAACTCGTCATGGTTGTATGGCAGTGAAGCATCGGTGTTCTCATCTGGTGTTGATCTGAATGATGATGACGATGACGATGATGTTGTTGTTGTTGTTGTTGTTGTTGTTGTTGTTGTTGTTGTTGTTGTTGTTGTTGTTGTTGTTGTTGTTGTTGTTGTTGTTGTTGTTGTTGTTGTTGTTGTTGTTGTTGTTGTTGTTGTTGTTGTTGTTGTTGTTGTTGTTGTTGTTGTTGTTGTTGTTGTTGTTGTTGTTGTTGTTGTTGTTGTTGTTGTTGTTGTTGTTGTTGTTGTTGTTGTTGTTGTTGTTGTTGTTGTTGTTGTTGTTGTTGTTGTTGTTGTTGTTGTTGTTGTTGTTGTTGTTGTTGTTGTTGTTGTTGTTGTTGTTGTTGTTGTTGTTGTTGTTGTTGTTGTTGTTGTTGTTGTTGTTGTTGTTGTTGTTGTTGTTGTTGTTGTTGTTGTTGTTGTTGTTGTTGTTGTTGTTGTTGTTGTTGTTGTTGTTGTTGTTGTTGTTGTTGTTGTTGTTGTTGTTGTTGTTGTTGTTGTTGTTGTTGTTGTTGTTGTTGTTGTTGTTGTTGTTGTTGTTGTTGTTGTTGTTGTTGTTGTTGTTGTTGTTGTTGTTGTTGTTGTTGTTGTTGTTGTTGTTGTTGTTGTTGTTGTTGTTGTTGTTGTTGTTGTTGTTGTTGTTGTTGTTGTTGTTGTTGTTGTTGTTGTTGTTGTTGTTGTTGTTGTTGTTGTTGTTGTTGTTGTTGTTGTTGTTGTTGTTGTTGTTGTTGTTGTTGTTGTTGTTGTTGTTGTTGTTGTTGTTGTTGTTGTTGTTGTTGTTGTTGTTGTTGTTGNGGCTGCGCTATGAAAACACCGCTGTTTTCAGAATCGTGCGTTTTTCGGCAAAGAATGGTGGGGTAGTTGGGGAAATCATCGGTTGGTGTCATTTGTTCTTGGTGCGGCAGTCAATTTTGCCCACATAGTGGGTAAAGAAATCATCCAGGGAAGTAGTGTTAGGTTTACGAGTAGCCTGTTCGGGTGGACAAGAGAGCACAGATTCGCTACCGTGTGTCTATTCACAAGCTTATAGCCAGACTTTAACGTGGTGTTTTTGCTAGGCTTCCCTGTCTACTTACTGTTTCTTCAGCACTGTCACATAAGCATCGCTGATTGAGGGTGCAATGATCGAATACTGATGGCATTCTCATTTACCTAACGTCCAAAGGTTGGGTCCCATGTCTTATGTGGTCCTACGAAAGCCCGTGAATAGGGGATCTGAGAAAAGCAGGCAGGATTACGGCCTGGAAGGATGTATATGGACCACATATTCACGCTGCACCAAGTTATGGGGCAATGACATGTTTATGGGCGTCCTACAGTCTTGTAGTTACCGGACCTCGAGACGACATGGCGGTTGGTTGGTGCCAGCGTCTTCCATTCTATCAGTTTCCACTCAGACTGTCTGGCTGAATAGTGGATGTATAGGCACCTCACTACTTTATGGTTGGTTAGTCCCGGGTCCCCGTCCCAGACCCCACTTCGCTTTTATCATTATAAGGCTACATTCGAATAACTCGTCATGGTTGTATGGCAGTGAAGCATCGGTGTTCTCATCTGGTGTTGATCTGAATGATGATGACGATGACGATGATGTTGTTGTTGTTGATGATGATGATGATGATGATGATGATAATGATGATGATGATGATGATGGTGAACATCAAAATTTCGACCAAATTCAGCGGCAAAGTTCTTGCTTGAGAATGAAAGTAAGTGAACTTAGGCATCTGACCAACATTGACCGACGGGCAGTTTTATCCAACATTCTGGTTTAAACAGGTTTGCGACAATGTCTCAACACTCTAAGTTTTACTCCGATAAAACATCCCCCACAAATGGCATAAATACTGTTTTGCTGATGATGTAAACTTCGGATTCCACTGGGTTCTGATGCGAATTCCAAAACTGCGGGTCATTGAACTGGGTGTTTTACCCCAAGAACTGCCGGACAGTCAAATTGACTTTTTTATTGGCCTGCTGTAAACATGTGAATCACTGTGTTGTCGAGACTGCCGGTAGAAGCCAACCTATTGAAAGGGTTAGCTTTGTTTGCGCGCGACACACGTGATTCTACCTCACAGAGTGCATAGCGTCGTCTGTTCACCCGTTAACGATCAATACTGCAACGACATTGTGGATAGTCAGCCGAAATTCTCCAGCGTGGTGCGCGTGATTCGAATGAAATACGATGATTAGGCTCGGTAAAGTGAAACTAGATTCGTCTGCAATTCAGACAGCAATTTTAACGAAATCGAGCTTCCCCTCCCAGATCAACTGAAGTCTCAAGTCCCATTGAAGCTCATAAACAACCTTTCTTCACAGCAGATGTCTTATGCGACAATAAATTTGGAGAAAATGACACTTCAAGCAACATCCAAATTAACCGGTACTTTGAGCGCTCCTTCTCCGAGTGAATCCGGGCGATTCCAGTTCAAGTTACTTTATTTTCGTCCCCAAATCGATAGTACCGTAATAACTTAGCTACGGTTAAAGAATCGCAGCAGGTTAAAGAATCATCCATTGTCAACAAACTGAATCGATAGTCTACCCGATCTTGGTCTAGCCTCAACTTTTTATGCATATCGCAGGGGACTGGCACTTACATGGCCAGAAGGCCACTAGTGACTCTCAAGTGATGCTCCGGAAAATCGATGCATATATATAAGCTGAGTTCAAACAAACGTTGCTACCAGAGCTGGCTGCATCCAGTCCTATCAGTACTACTTTTATCCGTCACGCTGTTTGGTCTGCAGGCCGCTCGAATATGGAAAACCTTTCAGATAAAACAGCTAAGGTTTATTTAAAACCCTAGTTGCATGGTTTTCAGTGGTGAAATCCTGTTCGCCGTTCTAGGCGGCTTTACCGTTCTAACAACTTGACAACTTTCTTGCCTTGATTCACCTAGCATGGGAAAAAACCGAACACTATCCAGCACTGACTGTTCGGCATACTTTTACGGATTAACGATTTCCTAATCGATTACCAAATGGTTCTGTTTGTAGCATTCCAAAGTATCAAGTTTTGTCAGGCTGCTGTATTGTTTTCAGTGCCGCACAGGAACGAAACCTGTACGCTGTTCAGACGACAAGAATGTCTGCGCAAAATCTTTCGGATCAAAAGCACCGTTGAAACTTAGGGCACCAAAGTCCTTTGAACAGTAGAGGTTGTTGAAACCGAGTACACTTTTAATGGCCACTTGGAAAGAAAACAGAACAATCTGTTCCCGGTCAATGGAACTTCCAATCTAAATCGCGCTAGAGCTCAGACGTTTAGAGAACGGCTATCGAAGCAGGCTTTGAGACATAAAGCAGGTTACTGAATCCAACCTGACATCATGAGACTTCCGTTTTACATTTGCCCATGTACATTTCATCTCCACTCATTTTGCTCATCTGTACCCGCCATTCGTCTTGTGGTGAAGACCGCCGTGTCCGACAGTGTCATATGAGTACGTGCGTGTGCGTGAATGCGCACAGTTGATCAACTTGTCTAATTGTGTTTGTACCATGTCTTCTGAGCCTACTGTGACCCGTCCTGTCGTGGTCTACGCGTAAATGCATCACCAGCCAGATTCATTAGACTGGCATCGCAAGAAACGACGGCAATCCGCACTTCCAAGGCAACATTCCGCTCACGTGTACTGACCTTGACACATCAGTCAATGATAGATTTGCTCACTTTTCGACTCTACGAACGTGGGTACAGCCTTGCTTGTTTCTGTGGAATTTCGTAATCCGCCCCTTCTTTTGCTATTTGGGATCGTCAAATCTGCGCGCGACTCAAAGTTACATACCTCAACATACGCAAATGTTGAAAAAAAGGTGAACTATTCAAAAGGGGTTCAATTTTTTAGTAGATCTGAGAAAAAACGGGTGCGTCCATCTTAGTAGGATTGACTTTAGAAGTTACGCGCATCTCTACTGGTCCATCTGACTCCTGTGAACCGCTGAAACCGAAGGAACTTCCCCCAATTTCTTTATCACCACGTGCTCAAGATTGCCATCATATGGACGACTATATCAGTACTTTCAAGGCTAAAAGAATACCGCTAGGTTGACGACATTAAACAGTGAATTGATGGAAGATCCTCAAGTAAACCTATATGGTGGATTTCTTGGCTGAATGCCGCCAAGACCGTGAAGAAGATATTTAAGCAGCATGTGCCGGTGTCATGCCGTCATGTTCGGGATCCGCGACAGAACTATCTTCATTCGCCCTCCTGTCTCATAAACTGTGGTCTGCACCGGTGCCAAGTGCTTGTATGTAACCCTGCGTTCGGTCCAGACCCCTCTGGATTCCCAAACAAACTCACTTTTCAGATAACCGCCATCCAGGAAGGACATTCATCACAATTCCCACTAGACATCACAGCTTATCCTAACTTATCGCTGATCACAAACTTGTGGATGACGCAAAAATGGGTCGTCACCTAAGGTCTCCAAATTCATATAATAATGGAATGATATTTTTTCAATTTTATCCACATATTCACTGGATTCTGTTTTTTTTTCGCGCCCAAAGTAAAAAAATCCCATCGACCACATCAGAGTAGTGATATCAACAGAGAATCACTAACCTCTTTAGGCTTGGCCTTTGGCAACAATACGACTTTTCCAATATTTTTTCTTTCTTGCAGCCGTGCCATTGCTTCTTTTACCTGGAGTGAAGTTCCAAGAGAGAAACCGTAATTAGTAGTCCATTAGTAGTCCACCGGTGGAAAATTAAACTCATTCCGGATTAGACGGACACCGTTCAGTTATGTCCCAAACTCGCCTCTCGTTGTTTCGTGTCTTGAGTGACAGAGTCTGATTTGATCCCTAATCATGGAGTTAAATGGGTTGTTCCATCAAAAAGACAGGTCTGGACGTTATTCCAGACAGCATATCTATGGGTGAAGTATTCGCAGTTACAACAACTATTCAATGGAGCTGTCACTCTGCAATCGATAACAACCGATAGTGAAAAGCCGAGAAGCGTCCTAGAGCTGTCTTATTTTTATTGATAATCGTCAGTTGTACTTAAACCACGAATTTTGAGGCGATTCGAACCTGCAAGAACCTCGTGTCCGATGAGTGAACAAAGATAACGAAACAGTTATCCAGTGCTCCTCGGCGTTTTGGCATCTTATGATTTCACCCGGAGGATGAGACACTAATGAACTTAGATAACATCCTCACACTCAAAAGGGAAAACTTATTTCACACAATTCTTCCTTCTGAGAAGTTGCCGCTTGTGCATTCACCTAGCACGTGACAGCACGTGATTAGCCGGTGCATTGCGCCGTACCTAGACTGTCACACACTGCCCGCAAGTTAGCTGACTGCGGGCAATAAACAACGAGGCACGGTAAATCTGCACTCCAACAATGTGTGTTCCTATCAATCAACTGAAAAACGTTTGGGACTGATTGGGTAGTCATCATTTCGGAGAGGTTTTTTAAACAATCGGTGTTCTTGTCACTTCAACAACTCGTCCCCGGGTATCCAGAACTGTCTCATCACTCATAGGGTTCTTCGGATACTCGCAAACACTGGGTTTCCTTGCTAAGCGTTAGAGTTTTAAGTAATCCAACCCAAAGTTATATCTGAAAGTATCCAGGTTGCTGATTTTGAGAAAAATGATAAAGGAACTAAAACGAAAGATACCTGGTTCATAAACAGAAGTCAACAACTTGTTCTCTCTTCAGAGAATAACGTCAGGCGTCCGAAAGCACCTGTTAAGTTTGCCAAGGATGTCAGGTGTCAGGTTGTTATAACCTACGAATAGAATCCTGTTGAACAGATCAAGGACAGATTGAGGCAGTATTTTTCGGTAGTCCAAATGCTGCCTGTGTCACTACAGTCTTCGGCGTTCTCGATGAGGGGCAATCGTTCTTCAGTTGAAAGTTGGAACGATTGGGATAGTTCCACCCACAAGGTCTCATGGTCTTCCTAATGGACACATTTACACTAAAAATTCAACAACATGCTGTAAAACGTGCTGTAAAGTATTTTAGATGGTAATATGTATGACAGTTTGAATCAGTGTTTGGGCGACAGTTATTAGATGGAGACATTCTTGTCTTCTGCAGTCTAGGAGAATTATCGATCGGTGGATTTCGATGTTTCAGGAAATATATGCACGCTATTTATTCACATTCTTTGTATGTTCATCAGTTCAAAACCAGGTTTGAAGTTATTTCCTTCCCCCGATTGTGGGCGTGCATATGCTCATACTCAAGTCTATGTTTATGCGTATAAGAAACGAATCCGAATACCTCTTCAAAACTCCATTCGCTATCCACCCACGGTTGGATCGATTTCGATTCGACCAGCTTCTCCAGTTTCGCCCAGGTTTCACGAATCAAATCCGCAGAACTACAGACATTCGTGTTCGAGGATGTGGTATGGTGATGCCTGGGGAACAGGAGTGACTTGAGACAAAATCCACCGAGCATTCGGTTGTCCTCGTGCAGTCGTAGCGGACTGATACGTTCCATGTGGAACCACTGAAAAGGAGAACATTTGGCCTTAGTTTTACCAACTTCATGGCTCAATCGAAGGCAGAGCAAAGCAGTTATCTATCTGTTCTAAGGGCAACATTCTTTTCAGGGGAGAAAAGAGGGATAAACAAGTTGACCACGAGGCCACCACAGTACACCTGTCCTTTTACGTCCTTCTGTGGGAATAAATATGTTTTTGATGGCTGTTTTCGGTTTTTTCGATAAATACGTTCATTTGCATATCGATTTGCTTTTGGTGACAGACTCAGCTGTAACCAAGCTGAATCTCTCGTTTATGATGTTTTTAAGCAACATAAGGTTGACGGAGACTCAGGGACAGCACCTACCTGACGACCCCCAAGATGGACGAAACCTATCGTGGACTGTCGAAAAGCTTTCAGTAGCCTTATTTGTAGTGTATCACGCCTATGCAAGATAATTTTTCCCGGGCGGGAACCGCTCGTCCCGCTTGCACGCCCTAGGCAGCGATGAAGACTCAGGATGAATTTGGTCGTCTTTAGAGCGCTCCTCAAGGGAGCCGTGGCTCCGTTAAGATGAACCCTCGTACACCCATTTCTGTAGGCTCATATAAAACCTGTTTCGGTATATGGGGGAAGTATATGAGTACATCCATCTTATTTGGTGAGTATTCTCCTACTGTAACATCAAGCGAAGCAGCTGATACCTGATAAGGTGTATCATGTCCGCCTGTTCTGATCCTGTCGTACACGCACGTTCACCGGGATGACCACTACTTGCGGTCGTGTGTAGACATTGGTGAAGCATCGACAAACTCACCAGTTTCTTCGACTTACTGGACTTAGGGTCAAAGGTGGACAGCTTCGCTACGGTATGTGTGCCCCAATATTGACCAAAAGGGTGATCTGATACTTGAATATCAGGTAGCGAAGAAAAAAGGCGTTAGAGCTTGTGAAGACAGAGGTGTTCCACTTGGAATGTTGGAAATACGGAAGTGCACTGTGCTTTTAATAAGGACCCTGCGGTCTACTCACTGCGTAATCTACAAGCTCTTTATTCCATCGACCCACAAAGTATGTGTTCTCGTCAGCTAAGCAATCGCAGTGTCAGATATCAAAGTGACGTTTTCATATACATCCTGAGCACATTGACATTTATATCACGTGAGAAAGTCAGTTTAACTTGCATGTATTAATGCCACTTCTTTTAAAAAATCGATGCAGCACAAAAAATTTGGATCAATAACAAGCATTATTTTGTACAAAAACTACTCACTAGGTTGCTTAAACTCCGTAGACAGCCCATGACCTGTTCTTTCCACGTTGGGACTCATCAGAAAGAAGAATTCCCCGAGTCCTTGTTAAATTTGTGTTCTACATTAACTAAAATTATACGAAACTTGAAAAATACACTCAGTTTTGCATCATTTTTGTTTTCATGAGAGTCCCAGCCGAATCACTAGTCCATTATAGTAGTTTGTGCCACATAGCCGTTGACTTGTTTTGTTGGGACTCTCAGAAAGAAGAATTCCCCGAGTCCTTGTTAAATTTGTGTTCTACATTAACTAAAATTATACGAAACTTGAAAAATACACTCAGTTTTGCATCATTTTTGTTTTCATGAGAGTCCCAGCCGAATCACTAGTCCATTATAGTAGTTTGTGCCACATAGCCGTTGACTTGTTTTTCAGTTATTACAATACCCGTACTTTTATTTGAAGGAACACTACTTACAAGTCCACTAAAGAGTCCTCGAAAGCCCATCACCCGCCTCGTCTTGATCGGTTTATAATCTGGACACATTTCCCGAGTTTCTGTCATCTTTTTGTCCTAACTGAAACCCAGTTGTGAGCAGTACTCCTTCAAAAAACTCCCAAATCTCTGATCAATTGAGAATCAAAGCGGCCTTCGTACAGCACAGCCGTCCAAAGTATACCATAAATTGGAGAGTCAGCTGAGTCTCCCATGAAAAATAATCTGAGAGAGTGAAATTTCATACAGTTTGGGTTCAAGTAGAGCATCAGTCCGAAGAAAACTCAGTGACTGCGTCGACGTGATGAGCCCCAAGGGAAGAGAAACCTGTCTTAGGCTGTCGAAGAGTTTTCAGCGAGTGTGCTCCTTCAAGTCCACTGAATATGTTGGGAACGTTGCTTCTGAATCGAGTAACTTCCTGTTGAGCCAAAATTCAACGACTAACGTAGCTTCAGATTCTCCTGATGCTCTGTTGTTCCAGCGCTGCGTGAACAGTGCTGTGCAGTCCATCGATCATAGACTAAAGATTGATGGATTCGACAGCGAAAAGCGGTGCTTCAACAGCCCAGTTTGAAATTTCCCAAGTGCCACCAGTTTTGGTTGGTATGTGCATCCCTCTATAGGATATTTCCAGTTATTCTATTTATGTGAAAGAGGCGTTCCTATCTACGGTTGTTGCAGTCCCATTGTAGTAAACTCATATCTTCATGAGGGAAACTACTCACAAGGTTGCTGAAAACTCTTCGACAGCCCACACTTGGTTTCGCCCTTCTTGGGGCTCATCAGGTAGGCTCAGTCCCCGAGTTTCCCGCAAACTTATGTTCTACTTGAACCTACCTACCTGATGAGTTGCAAGGAGGGCGAAACCGGTCGTGGGCTGTCGAAGTGTTTTCAGCAAACTTGTGAGTAGTTTCCTTCATGAAAATATACCGCGATATCCACAATATCGTGCCAACTGAAACATGAGGCGGCCTGTGTGCAGCGCATTCAGTTGTAGAATATCATAAACGAGGGATTCGGTTGAGCCTCTCGTGAAAACCAAATTGGTTTGCAAATGGGTGTATTTCTGGTAAACTCATATCTGTTCATTTCCTCTTACCAGTCATTTACGTTACGAACTGTCTTTGCAATCCCCTCACCAGAGGTAGAGTGATCTGTCCGGTGAATCCCAGTCGATTTATCTTCACTGTAATACCCGAGCATGTAAATGCACCAGTAAACATCAGCTGACCTTCTCATATCTGCGCACTATACTACGACCTTGAACTCTTTTTCACACTTCAAATACCGGCTAATACCCAGCAAAACCTTCACGAAAATTTGGTACACCGCCCGATAAATGCAATTCTGCTTCGAATCAACGTCACGATTGCCCGTATAAAATCAAGGTTACTTTCGACATCTGTTGCTTTTTTTCCTAAAATTGTAGACGGTTACCGAGAACTAGCATTGATCTGCATGGGTCCCTAAATGATTGGGATTGATGTGATTTGACGCCCGGTCATTTTTCAAGTTTCTTCAAAGTGAGGTTTTTCGCAGTTCTTTTGTTGCCACCTTTTTCATCATGTTGCGCCAGTCTCGTTGTAGAAAATGTCAAAACCCTCACATTGCGGGACCCAGTCGGTGATGGAAACGGGAGCGGTCAAGTGGCTGTGGAATACTGTCGCTTCGTAAGTTGCATTCTGGCATGTAAACACTGAAGTAGCAAACCACCTAACATATCAGATGCCGTTGCCAATCCTAAGAATAGTGAGATGGTTTTTGCTTCCCTCTGTTCAAATTCTCCATAAAAAAACTTGTCGGGTAAAGTTGGTGAGAGTTCGGAATTCTTGTTCTAGCGCGTCATCAGAGCACATTTCTCGCGCTCTGTTAGTTAGGCTATGCATCAGATTCCGTTTCTGCTTTAGTATAACGAAGCTGTCAAGTTTGATCTAGCGCGTATCAGAGCACATTTCTCGCGCTCTGTTAGTTAGGCTATGCATCAGATTCCGTTTCTGCTTTAGTATAACGAAGCTGTCAAGTTTGATGTACTGTCCGGACCAAGTGGATTGTCGGTACACCCATCGTTTCAATGTACTATCGTGACGTCTTTCAAGGCCAACATCCAGGAAGTGGAAGAAGTTAGCGGCTATTCCTTCCGAGATAAATTTGAGGGCGTGTGGGCCTTGTTGGACTCATGTTGGGACGATTCCATCTCAGCTTCATTGTTCACAACCTCGAAGATGTCGTCCACATATCAGCAGTTCAGTCGTGTCGGTTAGAACTTGGCCCAGTGGTAAACCCATGGCAACGCCATCAATTTGACGGTCAACAGTAGTTGCGCAATCAGTGCGCATCGCAGGAGGAGTTTTCGCAATTCTTTGCCTGGAATTGGCAACTGAAAGATGTTTGCTTCGTAGCACGATTGCTCGTAGTACGGGGTCTCGCTGCTCTTGGTCTGGCTCCTCCCCTTTGGCCTTCCTGGCATGGTTGCACTTTGTGGAACGAAGTTCCAGCCAGTGTAGCTCGCGGGATCGCTGCAGCACTCAAGCCCGACCACCACGTCAAGGTGGCAGCTTTAGGTCGGGTGACCTGAACTAGTTGTTCTTGGATAAGTAGACAATGTCGTCTCCCAATCGATTTCCTGTTCATCTACACCATACACATCCAGATAAGTTAAATACTGCTCTCTTAACCTTTGCAATATGTTCGTTAACCCGTCTGTGTTCTAATTACAAATGGGAATTTTCGGAATAATGAAATGACAACTGTCATTATGACAAACGCAGGTAACCCAATAAAGCCACAATAATACACTAATATACTGGGGGAACAAAGCAAATTCCAAAGCTGAGTTTTTAATTAGCGTCTGACAGTGAAGTACAGATTTTAGACACAAATGATCGTGCGCTGCGGGTTCAATCATCATCATCATCGTCCTCCTCCTCCTCCTCCTCATCATCATCATCATCATCGACAGCATGACATCAGTGTTCAACACCGATGGTTCACTGACGTACAACCATGTTTTATTTGAATGCCTTGTTGCAGAGAAAAGAGTAAAGGTAGACGGGGAAGGGAATGAGTGCCAGCTTACCACAAGCAATACGAGGTGCCTACACCTCCGGACACTCACTCAGGCGATCTGGATTGAAACTGATAACAAGAGCGCCACTGACATCGGTTGGCAGCCATATCTTGTAGTGTCTCCAACCAGGCACAGTGAGGATCACGCGGTCCCCATCCTGGAAGGCGAGTAGCAC
>NW_008751815.1:985721-1062951 GCF_000715545.1 Opisthorchis viverrini
CTCCAGCGTTCGTCTCATTATTTCATCGATCACAAAGTAAAAAAGGAATGGAGAGAGTGGGCATCCCTGACGGACACCGCTTTGTGTACGGAAACGTTTGGAGAGCTCTCTGTACACTCTCACACGTCCGGAAGTCTTAGAATACAAAGGACGTATTATGTTTACAAACTTCCGGGGCATTCCTTGGTGGGAAGTGTTTAAACATTTTCCTGTCGTCCTTCCCCTTGTTTCGATCTGCCAATAAGTGACACATAAACCGAACTAAATCGATTTTGTTCCGCATTGGCTAAATAAGAAAATGTCAGTCGCGGACAAAATATGATCTAACTATCTAGGTCAACAAATGTTTTATTCATTTGCCTTCAAATAGGTAGGTCTCTTTGTGAGTGACCTAGATATACGGCATATTGTACCGCTCTTTTTGTTTACTCAAAGTCGCACTCAACTCAGCTCATTGGCGAAAAAAATCAATTAGAGGTTGTGTGTTTTGAAGGAGATTGTTGGTAGCTCAGGTAGCGCAGTAGATTATCGTCGGTTTGTTCGGTGAGCTGAGCAGGGCAATCTGATTGCAATCTTTTCATCACCAGTGCAGGTGACATCATCAGTGCGTTGTTAGGATGCGTTAGTGGAGCGTACCGATTGGTTGGCGGTTGTGCGGTCGTTCGGTAATGCCAATAAGCGTGCTGCTAGCCGGGGATGACCTTCAATCACGATTAGTTGGTTGGTCGGTCGGTTTCGCTGGTTACTCTGTTATCTTACGTCCTGGTTCGTCGACGCCCACATGACCTTTGAGTTTGGCATCCCCGTCCCTCGTAATCTGCTTGTGCACAACCACTAACTCATTCCTACGCACCATTGAGCTCCTCAAATAAAGCACCGATGATGTCACCTTGATCGGAGATGAAGCGTTTGCAATCAAATCGCCCAGCTCAGATCAGTGAACAGACCAGCGACCAGAGGTTGTGTACCACTAATCATGGTGAGCTTCGAAATACCGCTTTTCACAGAGATTCCGTCATGTCAGCGAAGTCAGTCAGTGTTCAGAAGTCGCGCAGCACTGTACAGATGTTTCATCATTGGTTGTGTACCACTAATCATGCTGAGCTTCGAAATACCGTTTTTCACAGAGATTCTGTCCTGTCAGCGATGTCAGTCAATGTTCAGAATTCGCGCAGCACTGTACAGATGTTTCATCATCAGAAAACGCAGTTTGGCCACCAGTGGTTTAGTGAGGTCCAATAACAGTGCTGTTTGGCTGTTTGTAACCAAACAGCTTGACCACTAACCGGGAGGTCGCGGGTTCAAAACTATATGAGTTTCGTGACATGGGTAGTTCTGCTGATTCCCAATAAGGGTGAAACATTTGTACAGTGCTTCCCGACCTAAATGACAGGACGAAACCTGTATTGAAGATTGTCGGATCTCCTCACAACCATCAATCAATAGTGAATTCGATTTGGTTGAGGGGAATCTCGCGTAGTTTCCACTTATATGGGTCATCCTGGTATCACCATAATCTTGAATCCTGCTGCAAAAAGTGTTGTTTTCGATCAACAGAATTATCAGTACAGTTTCAAATCATTTCTACAAATGTGCAGACAGAACCTATGGCATGACAAACGCCAAAATGCCCCAGGTAAACGTGAAGTTAAACCCTTGAGAATGTTATCGAATCTTACCCTGAAACACCAGAAGTAAGGTGGGGCCAAAGTGCGCATCAACTCCATCACTTGCGCCGGTTTCCATAGGGATCACCCGATAAACTTAAGCGTTTCAATTTCACATCACAGCATGAATTCAAGTCACAAAGGATGGATTTGATTCATTCCGGAAACAAACGCCTATCTGCAGTGGTTCTGTCACGGGACTAAATGTAAACTAGTTGAACACGTAGCGAGAACCAAACCAGTTGTCCACAGCAGATCACCCGAGACAGATGGAACAGTCGCTACCCAACGGTAACGGACGCCTGAGGTAGCCGAATATCTGACCTTGGCCGAAACGGCGGACTATTTGGAAAGGTCTTAATTCAACTTAGTTTCCCATACATTCGATAAGAGATAATCTGGTGTGATTTTTGTGCCTTGATGGAGCACTGAATACAACCTAGAAGAAAACGAGCAATACAAAATGACAACCAGCGTAGCTGCATTGGAAATCATTTTGACGCTATAGCATGAAGTAGCATGGGATTCAAGGTGTGGAGGTCAGTCCGTTAGTTGGTAGAAATGCCGATAACCCACCTTTGAAAGTTATTCATCCTTTTCAATGTTCACAGTTTTTGCATTTGTGTTCTTCACCATAAGAGAGCGCCGGCAACTGTTTGACGCGTAAGGATGAATTCTAGGGACGTTGTGGGCGTGCATCACAGTCCAATGAAGTGTTCCAGGTTAGGGCAAATGCATTTAGCTTAAGTTAAGATGGGCACAAAATGTGCACTGATGGTTTTTTGGCACAAAATCCGTTCTAAATAAAGTTGATATTGATAAGCGTTCCTGTGTAAGTAAGTCGTTCAACTGTAGCACCCTTTCGGTGCCTAGCTGCCATGCCGCCCCGTGGTTGCACGAGGGCTGGGATACTGTCAGATCGTCCAAGCCTAGACAGGGGAAGTCGAGTGGCAGAGGTCGGGTTCGAACCACGGACCATCCGGTCAGTAACTTCGCGCTCTATCCACTTGGGCCATCCCGTCCTTGTGTACCAGCTGAAACGTATATACTGTCAGAATGGGTGACCCAAATGGCTTTGCCGCAGTAATAAGAAACGTGCTTCGAAAAGTATTGATTGCGGTTATAGTCACGTACCAGTTCTACTCAGATGAGTAGCATAGACTGACCGGCATTCTCGCGGCGAGATGCAGTGTTTGTAATGACATTTTAAAGTCTCCATCCTCTCATCGCTAACCCCTCAGATGTCATCACGCGACTATTTTCCGACTTTTTTCTTCACCGTTTTGTGGCCGCGGTGTCTAGTCTGATAGACGGGAATCTACACAGGTGGGAATCAAACAAACACTCTTAAAAGTGTCATTTATACAGACAACTGAATTAACCTGCGCCGGCCGCACACGCCTCTTAAGACTGTCTGTGTTGCCTATTCTGTGTGGAATTTTGGAGTTTGCGACACTCTTCTTGGGCTACATTGCTCCACTGTTCAGCCGCTCACCACAGTCAACAAACTTCCTAATGTAATACACTCATTTGCAAATAAATTTAGTTTTCACGAGAGACTCAACTGAATCCCTCGTTTATGATATTCCACAACTGAATGTGCTGCATAAAGAGGAAACTCGGGGACTGCGCCTACCTGATGCGCCCAATCGCAGTAACCTTTCACAAGGTTACTGAAAACTCTTCGACGAATAGATCATAAGGTTGACGGAAACTCGGGGATTGCGCCTATCTGATGAGCCCAGAGCAGAAGGGTGAAACCGGTGGTGAGCTGTCGAAGAGTTTTCAGCAACCTTGTGAGTAGTTTCCTTTCTAATTTAATGCTTACAATTTCGTACAACCGCCTTCTCTGTCTAATACAGACCAATTTTGAGTAGTTGTACAACGGTCGAATTTTTTTAATGCCGCGTTAACCTTGGGAATGTCTTCTACACAGCTGTTTGCCCATTCTTTCAACTCCTGCTGTGTAATCCGCACTGCGTTATCCTTCCCGGTGGTAAACGCGTCAGCCAGCAGGCTTGGACATGCTTCCAATGCCTTGTGAAGTCTGCAAAAGTCCATGATGATAGCAATTTTTATGACCCAAAAGAATACTTCTTGAGGTATTTTCAGATCAGACCGGAAACCATTCGTATGCAAGAAGTAATTCGCTGGACGTACGAAAACACGACCCAACTTCCATTGTTTAGGGAAGTGTAAATAGGAGGAAGTGAGTGTCAACGATTTTTCAATGAAAGTAGGATAGAAGTGTATTTTGTAAATTCCTTGGAACCTGTTGAGGCATCCAATGTCTATGTACAGTATTCCACCTGATGTGCGCGGTAAAGGGATTTGTTTACTCTATTTCGTCAGTGGAACAAGTAGTATGTACGGTAGTCCGAAGATAAGAAAAGTGAATTTAGCCCACCAGGACTTACTACGTCGATTAGGAGGGGGTTGCAAATTCCTCTGTGTCATCTTTGATACACAACCAAGAGATGAGCAACACAGTCCTATTGAATCAGACGATGCTTACATTTTCGTGCGAGCATCCCAGGAATATGAGCTGTGCGTTCTCCTCGGTCACCGTTGATGCCACTGGGCTGTTTACGACATCCAGAGTGTTGATCTTCTTGTTTGGAGTCTAATTGCTTCATGGTTACCGGTTTCGTCCCTCACCCCATCGTGCTTTGGTGGGCTTTCCTCTAACGCGCACCATCCCGGATAGACTAACTTAATATACGCTCCGTTTATGGTATTAGAGTAACGGATCGCTCTTTAGAATTTAGGCGTATAAGCTCGGGAGAATAAAAAGCTTTGGGCTATAGGACTGTAAATCCATGATTACGGTGACTGGTCATGAGTAGTTTCTAATTTAATGCTTACAATTTCGTACAACCGCCTTCTCTGTCTAATACAGACCAATTTTGAGTAGTTGTACAACGGTCGAATTTTTTTAATGCCGCGTTAACCTTGGGAATGTCTTCTACACAGCTGTTTGCCCATTCTTTCAACTCCTGCTGTGTAATCCGCACTGCGTTATCCTTCCCGGTGGTAAACGCGTCAGCCAGCAGGCTTGGACATGCTTCCAATGCCTTGTGAAGTCTGCAAAAGTCCATGATGATAGCAATTTTTATGACCCAAAAGAATACTTCTTGAGGTATTGTCAGATCAGACCGGAAACCATTCGTATGCAAGAAGTAATTCGCTGGACGTACGAAAACACGACCCAACTTCCATTGTTTAGGGAAGTGTAAATAGGAGGAAGTGAGTGTCAACGATTTTTCAATGAAAGTAGGATAGAAGTGTATTTTGTAAATTCCTTGGAACCTGTTGAGGCATCCAATGTCTATGTACAGTATTCCACCTGATGTGCGCGGTAAAGGGATTTGTTTACTCTATTTCGTCAGTGGAACAAGTAGTATGTACGGTAGTCCGAAGATAAGAAAAGTGAATTTAGCCCACCAGGACTTACTACGTCGATTAGGAGGGGGTTGCAAATTCCTCTGTGTCATCTTTGATACACAACCAAGAGATGAGCAACACAGTCCTATTGAATCAGACGATGCTTACATTTTCGTGCGAGCATCCCAGGAATATGAGCTGTGCGTTCTCCTCGGTCACCGTTGATGCCACTGGGCTGTTTACGACATCCAGAGTGTTGATCTTCTTGTTTGGAGTCTAATTGCTTCATGGTTACCGGTTTCGTCCCTCACCCCATCGTGCTTTGGTGGGCTTTCCTCTAACGCGCACCATCCCGGATAGACTAACTTAATATACGCTCCGTTTATGGTATTAGAGTAACGGATCGCTCTTTAGAATTTAGGCGTATAAGCTCGGGAGAATAAAAAGCTTTGGGCTATAGGACTGTAAATCCATGATTACGGTGACTGGTCACGTGCAACTTCTAAGTCCAAACTTCGCTGATTTTCCGAATGTCTCTGACTCATCGTACAGAGCCACATGTGGACATCTCTACTGGGCAATCTATTTCGGCATGCTCCTCGGATGTGTCCCTGTTATAACAAGCGCTGTCGAATGATATTGCAAAAGACACGCCGCGTAATTCAATTTTGGGGACATGCCAAGCTAGAACAATCAGTATGAACAAAAAGTGGTAGGGAAGTTTACAAAAGAGCCTACACACATTAGCATATATCTACCTGGTAACAGGGTCTTACATAATCAGAGTGAACTTACATGTTTTGCTAGGCTGAAGAAATTTTTTCGGTCACCAGTGACCAGATTTGACATTCCTAAAAATTCGGGTAGAAAATACAGTGTGCGAGTAAGTAGGCGTCACGATGTTAACAACTTCGGTGAATTCTGTTCTAAATGCTTGATGGGATAACAAAGAATGCGTTCAACTCCCGGATCCTTGACAAAAGAATCTGAAAAACTACGAGTGATTACATCAAAAGAACAGGTAGCAATAGTGGTGCAGTATGGAGGCTTGTCACTTTCAAAGTAGTTTACGAACGGGTGAAGACTGTCTGGAGTCAGTTGATAATCAACCCACAGGTGGGTGAAAAGACACCGATGCAGTGTAGTAAAGTTTGTCTGGGTAGGTTTCACAGACTGTATTAGTATCTAGCAGCATAATTTTCTTTGAAGAGTATGTGACTGAAGGGCTTTACTGATACACAGACTGGCGACCTCGCAGTACAGCTAGCCAGAATCTATATCGACAACCTAACCGGGGTGCAAATGTAGATATGCATTTGCCGCTTTGAAATTCCCCTAGGGTGATGTGGGTTCAATCAATACACACGTCCGGTTTTCAATGGAGGAAAATGTCGGTAGCTCAGGTAGCGTAGATGGTCGTTGGATTGTTCGCTGATCTGGGCGATTTGATTGCAAACGTTTCATCACCAATCGAGGTGACATCGTCAGTGCGTTATTGGGGAGTGTAGTTGTGCGTAGCGGTGGGTTACTGGTTGGACCTTTGTCCTTCCGAGTTCCGGATTGTGACCCTTATTGATTTGACTCCGAGGAGTTCCTTGCTTCTTCGTTTGTGAATCCATTTTTTCGGTCCTCCTTGAGTGTTCCGGTTGAGATGTTGGCCTTTTGCACTAGAGTTGCGTAAACTGAATTCAGTTCGATGCGCCGGTTGATCGAATCTGCCGTGGAGCACCATGCTTCCAGAAATTCTCTTCCGTGCCGCATGTCTCCGTATGTCAAAATTTTCGCGCTCTCCAGATTAAATTTGTGGCCTTCTTGGTCGTCGTGTATGGATATCTAGGACAGGGGGTCATGCCTTCTGACAACCGCATTGTAGTCCTTTATTCGTGGCTACCAGCATGTATATTAATACACACCTAACACTACTCAACGCACAACCACGCTCCCCAATAACGCACTGATGATGTCACCTCGATTGGTGATGAAACGTTTGCAATCAATTTGCCCAGCACACGTCCGGTTTTCAATCCAGAATAACGATATAGTAGAGTTTATTTTGCTCAAGTGTATGGAGTAAAGGTATGAAACAAATCATGGCACTACCAAAACCAGCGAGCTCAGAAACCTTCGGTGAAATCCGTCAAGATCACCCTCCGAGCGAGGACAATTGTCAGACAGATTCCGGCACGGAAATCGACCACGATAAAGAAAAATTTTGACTCAACTTGTACCGCTTCGGACTACACACAGGAAAACTCGCGACAAGCTACACGGATGGATGTGTTTGCCAGAATGACTGAGCGGTGGCCAGGCTTCGCAGAAGCTCAGTATTGATCACCCCTAATAACCATGTACTACTGGCCACATGTTTTGATGTGATAATCAGTGAAGACAAGACGGGAATATCCACTTGTCCGCAAATTATTGCCGTGGTATTCAGAACAGACTAGTAATGGGAAGATAAAAACGATTCTAGGTCATTGTGATTCAGCATCCTGGTAATCGCCTGCTGGATTTTGACCTCACGCACTCCTACGCCATGCGCTCGCAGCCGACCACATCGGCAGCCTCATGAACATAAAACCCGATCGATGCGGTAACCCAAGGCGCAGAGGTTGTCCTGGTTGGTCTAAGGTCAGCGCGCTGAGGTCATTCAAACGTACACTCCATATGAATGGAAACGTGCGACGAAAACGTTGTATGTCATGTGACCTGGAGGTGTGTTTAACTGGATGTCCGGAACGTTGTTTGTTGCACAGAACAAAAGCGAGAGAACAGCCATTCCCACAGAATGGTAACAAATCTTGATGAGCAAGGGACTGCAACAGCGTGTTTATGCTGTTCCCGTTCAACATGCTGCTAAAAACAGAAACGTGCCGGAGATGGATACGATACAGCTATATAACCCTCGGGATTTCTTGGCAGTAAGCATTTAGGGTGAAAATTAATCAACTTGGAATTTTTATTATGAAACCAGCGGACGGAAAATGAACTGTTTTCAAAAATCAGTCTCCTCATCGTGGCGACCAGCTGAAGCACAGAATACCCCCTTCTAGGCTTCAAATCAACACTTTCTATGGGAGCAAAGTCATATTCTATTATAGCGCGACTCTCAGTATTCGGTTTCATCATCATCATCATCGACAGCATAATATCAGTGTTCAACACCGATGCTTCACTGACGTACAGCCATGTTTTATTTGAAAGCCTTATTGTAAAGAAAAGAGTAAAGGTGGACGGGGAAGGGACTTAGTGCTAGCTCATCACAATCATTCCGAGGTGTCTAAACCTCCAGACATTCACTCAGGCAATCTGGATAGAAACTGACAACAAGAACGCCACTGACATCGGTTGGCAGCCATATCTTGTAGTGTCTCCAACCAGGCACAGTGAGGATCACGCGGTCTCCATCCTGGAAGGCGAGTAGCTCCGACAGTACCCAAGCGTTTCGTGATCTCCTTCATACTCCTCTGCCAAGTCAAGTGTTGGCCACTCTGAGTTGGGCATGGAAAACAGCACTCTCGTCGGCAAACGATGGCCAGGCATACACGCAACGCATGTCCCAAACAACACAGCTTCTGGTGCTGGACACATTCTTCAATGGAAGTGCCCATTGAACAACTGAAAACGCGCTTTCCAACTGCCTCATTATGGATTCGCCGACACCAACCCACATGAGCTATGGTATTCGGTCTCCTAAACCACTGAAATGCAGTCGTGTAATTTGCAATTGGAATATCGCTCCGTCTTCGAGGCCGTACCATAATAAATAACCTAGAACTGGACAAGCACTTTATCATTATAAGCGCTGAATATCTCACGAAACTCAGTTTCAAGACTGCGACATTCCGGCCAGTGTCAGAACACATCGTGATTCAGCCACGAGTGGCGGAACAGCTCTCACTCCTCACACTCTCTGACCTTCGTGAAATGCACAATACCCGGCGATTCCCAACAAGGATGATACAGCTGTACAGTGCTTCTCGGCCTTTCAGCATAGATTGGTCTCACAGACAGGATGACGATGCGCCCTGCTGGAGGCATGTTTAGAGTTTCCAGATTTGCCCGTTATTCTTCTTCATTCATCCCTGGTTTGCTGTTTGCATCCTAATTACTCCAAGGAATCACCACTCTGAGTGCGCACGTCACACCATATCCAGTCGGGTCGGCAAGCGCACACAAACTCAAGAAGGTCAGGCACCTCAATTTAGTCTCCGCGAGAGACTCAAGTAGAACATAAGGTTGAAGGAAACTCGGGGACTGCGCCTACCTGATGCGCCCAGAGCAGAAGGGCGGAACAGTCGTGGGCTGTCGAAGATTTTTCAGTAACCTTTTGAGTAGTTTCTTTTATGAAAATTCAGGCACCGTTTTCATGGAATCAAGAATGAAGAATGCTACGGGTTTCATACCAGTACGGAAAGATTATTTCAACGATTGGGCATAACTACACGGTTTTCACTCGCGCAATTTTGAGGGTCTGGTTCGTAATAACATAACGTCGGTTTCTCTGCAACGCCGCAATCAGTGCCACAGTGTATTCTACGCGCAAGCTGATGGTCGATGAGGATTTAGACTTCTTTCTGTTTGTCTACATTAATGTCAACATCGACTGGCCCCGTATAAGTCAGTAAGTGAGAACTACTATTTGGTCATTCAAGGTCAAACGGCTAAGAGTTTAACCACTGGCTGGAAGCTCGTGAGCTCGAAACACTCAGGAGTTTCTTGAGATGCGTAGTGCTGTTGGTTGGGGCGAGATGGCTCGAGTGGTTAGAGCGCGAATTTACTGACTGGAGGGTCCGTGATTCGAATCTGACCTCTGCCTCTCGACTTCCTCTCTCTAGGATTGGGCAACCTGGAAGTATCCCAGCCCTCGTGCTTCCATCGGGTCGCGTGGCAGCTGGACACCGGAAGGGCGTTACAGCTGGACGATTTTTATTTTTTTCGGCTGTTGGTTCATAACAACTTCTCAACTTTTCAGCATAAACTGGTCCCAGTGACAGGACGAAATCTCTTTTTAGCTTCAATACCTCTTGTGCTAAATGTAATTAAGTGAAATATGATAAGACAGCATGTCCCGGTGGCTGTTCGACTAATGATCGTCTAAAGTTGTTTGTTCATCCCGCATTACAAAACGCAGCTGGTAGGAATGTTTTATGTTCAAAATCGAATTTTATAGGAATCGATCCTGATCCCAAATGATCACCGAATTTTACTAAACACGTGAACAATAACCGTAGAAAATCACGATAATTTGCATCAGAACTGTGAGGTTTTTGGTCTACCGAATTCCCAATCCAGGTTCCGCGGTGTATGCAACTCTCTGTGTGTGGGATAGCTTATTGGCGGTAAGATAGCAACACTATCGTTTTTTTGCACATTTCCCACAGCTCCGTGTTTTCATCCTCCGGCCATCTATCACTGTTATGTAACTGTCGATTGTATGCTTGCGAAAAATAATTGTGACACAATCATACCTTTGTAACCGGCACTAGAAATTCTAAGCAATTTTCCTTGCGGATTTCGCGGTCCTGTTAAAAAGCTGCCACTCTCACAGGAAGTAATATCTACGGATCACGTTCCAGTGCATTCGATATTCGAGAGTCAAAGGTATTTTTTATGTTCCCAAGGTGATATGCTTTGTATCACTGCAACAGGTTCACATTTGTACGGCTTTTTCCAATCATTATATACAGATTGGTTTCTTGCGTACGGTAGCCACGTCCAACGAAGTCCATTGTCATCGGTTCACTCATCGACTGTATGTAAAGCGAGAACTGGTTTAATGAAGCAAAACCATTCTGAAATGCGCTCAGGTGCAGTCAAGTCAAGCAACCAATGGAATCGCTCCATCGAACAACTCATCGCGATCAAAGGTCACCCCCTGCCAACAGTACATATATTAACACACGCGCAACAAACCCCCACGCACAACCACTAACCCACCGCTACGCACTACTACGCTCCCCAATAACGCACTGATGATGTCACCTCGATTGGTGATGAAACGTTTTGCCTCAGACCGCCCAGCGCAGAGAAAAAGCCAACGACCACAGTCAAGTAAAATCCAAGCACCCTAGAGAACCATCCTTCGATATATTCCGAATTAATTGCAGCTGAAACCCTTCAAAGCGAAAACCCCTCTACTATGACAACTTCATTCGCCGGTGTTTTTGAGGGATACACTTTCAAAGTTGTTTTTTGGGGGATTGTTCTTTTTCAGGGGAAATGTTTTCCTGTCTGAGGCCAATCTATGCTTAAGAAGACCTTGGAGCAGTGTAAAGGTGTTTCATCCATGTTGAGAGTCATCAACATTGCGAATTTCACGAAACTTCATTAAGGCTCGAACCCGTAACCTCCTTGCTGATAGTTTGAACACAGCCTTTCGATTACATGTGGTCGATCAGTCACATGGTTGGCTCGCATTTGAACGGGATACTGAGCCACTCATCACTCAATCGTGAGACCCTCTAATTCACATGGTCACGTGAGTTGACAGGCGCCTCGAGTGATGAATTTCACACTTCGGGTAACAACAAATCAAATAACAGTATACATTATCAACCAGCAGTTTTATCTACTATATTACTGTCTATTTAGAGTGGGATTGATAATAGTCCAACAGAAGTAGTATTCCTTCAGTTAAGATCAAAGTACATCCTGCTCCCTCGAAGTGCTCAGTTCCCGGCTGGACCCAGGAAGTTTCCGAGGGACTATCCCTTATAGTATTGAATATCAGTGCTTCAATAGATTCAAAAGCAAATAACCAATTAACTACCACTCAATCTAGGAGACCGAATAAATACGATGAAACTTACCGTAAAGTACGTACTTCCCGAGCGGTTTTAGCAGACTGTATGACTTCCCAACATCTTCACCGCTAAGGCAATCAAGGATCACATTGATTCCTTGTGGATAGAGCCTGACAAAGAATCAAAACGCAACAGATTACTACTTTCAGAAGAACAAGAAGTAATTCAGCCTCCATCCCTCACTCACGCCCCCAAAACAATAAGGGTACGGAGAAGAGCCTAATCTGAACCAAGATTTGGTTCAAGTGTAGACACCTAATTCCCCTGTCCATGTCGCGCTTTGGACAGTACGCTTTGTCCTCGTCCTGAGAAACATCTGTGCACAAATTGCTCCACTCCTTATTCAGGTCAATCGGCATTTTTATCGTTATACTAATCCAGACTTTACTGAATATGTCGTGTGAATAATTCTATGACCCCGAAAAAGTAAACATCACTTATTTTGCTGGTTTTGAACAATCTATATGGATCGACGTGTAAAAGTGCAAGGGACCAAATAAGAGGGCACATGTTCTTTCTTTCTGCTTTCATTTCGACAGAAAAGTACATCAAACACCTCATCATTCAACCATTACTCAATGTTGGAGATATTACGACAGTCAGTTGAACCTACCAGTCAAGTGTCCCACAAGAGTATGTTTGATGAACGCCACTAACAACTTGTTGACCATGTAGTGGGACTGAGACAAATACATCATTTTCAATCCAGGCGCACTTTTTTCCAGTACACAGCAAGTGAGCGTGGGTTTCCGTCAAACTTATGAACTATTTGGGGACTGCGCCTACCTGATGAGCCCCAAGAAGGGCGAAACCGGTCGTGAGCTGCCGATGAGTTTTCAGCAACCTAGTGAGTAGTTTCCTTTATGAAAGTATACTGCGATATCTCGAATATCGTGCCAAATGAAACATGAGGCGGCCTCTATGCAGCACATTCCGTTGTGGAACATCATAAACGGGAGATTCAGTTGAGTCTCTCGTGAAAACCAAATTGATTTGCAAATGCGTTTATTTCTCGAAAGTATAACCTCATTGTGGAGCAGAGAATAATCAAAATCACGTTGTCCATACTGTTGGTTTGGCATGAGCTCATCGATCAATTATTAATGTCTGTTGTATCGAGGCATACTTTTTCATAACTGGGGAGCCACTATAGATCATCACGTCCTTTAGAACGGAGGATTCTTGCTAAATTATGGTTGAACTGCTGGCGCTCTTCCACGCATCCTCAAGTTGTTTGGATAAGTCGGTGCGCCTTCCGGTATCCACAGAAAGCCACGTCACTTTAATACAAGCTACATGTCGCCAGGTGTACAGTTATTGGCAAAGCTTTGTGACTCAGTTTTCCTGGTGGAATATGCCCAAACTGCTGCTGTTTACCCATCGTCCTGACTGAGTTGTATCTTCTTCGGCTGTAACGGAGAATCGTTAGCCCTTCAAGGGAACTCGTCAGTAGCTTCTTAGAACTCGGAGCTGCGTGATTCTCGTCTGAACCGTTTGCTTGTGTTCTGGCCACATGGCGGTCCAGACCAAACGACGAAAGCTATGGATTCAGCTTTCAAGGGTAGAAATTTCATGAGTTCTACCTTGCATGTTACTCAAATGAGGGTTCATCAAACATCTGACCGCTTCATCGATCACGGTCCCAGGATCGATCCCATCAGTTCAGCTAGATCAATATGTACTGGTGGTATAGTGATAACAAAATCGTCTCGCATGTTTGTATTTCGAATTCTGGCATGTCTAGTAAGGTAAACTACTGACAAGAATCTGTACGAAGTAATTTTATTCCAGTAATCTCCCTCTCTCTGCAAATCAACCCCCGAATGACTTGCTGTGGCTGAAGGAGCACGGTTCAAATGGAGTGATGTGGTTGGTGACCCCCTATGCTGAAGTTTCTTCGTTGATTTCGCTTGGAGTTTGTTCCTTTTGAACATGACGAAATCTGAAACCCTTCTGTCTGTATCAATGGTCCACAATTTTTGTGTGGTAATTGCAAGCCTATCGGATCATGTCGATTATGAGCTAACAAGTTTATCAGTGAAATGTTGGGGCGAGAAAAGTATATTTTTTTTACTGAACGCCATTCCGTTCTTAAGGGAGCACCGCTGGAAACATGAATGGCTAAGTTTCTTAACACACACGAAACCAACCGCAACGAATGCAACAAATTCTACATTGGACAAACTTGGAGGAAATTATGTACACGAAAAAAGGAATACAATGCGGTTGTCAGGAGGCATGACCCCCTGTCCTTTATAACTATACACGAGGACCAGGAAGGCCACAAATTCAATCTGGAGAGCGCGAAAATTTTGGCATACGGGAAAATTTTGACATACGGAGACATGCGGCACGGAAGAGAATTTCTGGAAGCATGGTGCTCCACGGCAGATTCGATCAACCGGCGCATCGAACTGAATTCAGTTTACGCAACTCTAGTGCAAAAGGCCAACATCTCAACCGGAACACTCAAGGAGGACCGAAAAAATGGATTCACAAACGAAGAAGCAAGGAACTCCTCGGAGTCAAATCAATAAAGGTCACAAGCCGGAACTCGGAAGGACAAAGGTCACTCCAACATCGACCAGACTACGACGGCGAGGGATGCCAAGCTCAAAGGTCACGTGGGCATCGGCGAATGAGGACAGGGGATAACAGAGCAATCAATGGAAAAGCCCGACCGAATAATTAATCACGGTCGAAGGTCATCCCCGGCTCCCAGCGCGTATATTAACACACACGTAATACTACTGAACGCACAACCAGTAACCCACCGCTACGCACAACTACACTCCCCAATAACGCACTGACGATGTCACCTCGATTAATGATGAAACGTTTGCAGTCAAATTGCCCAGCTCAGCAAACAAGCCAACGACCATCTACGCTACCTGAGCTACCGACATTTTCCGCTATAGAAAAACAGATTTCTGCTGTAACTGTGGATGTGTTCAGTAAAATTGGTGCTTGTAGTAAATGACTGCCTAACAGGATGTCTTCAGCTACCCAAATAGGCACCCAGTAAGCAATGTCTCCTGCAAATCGTCAACGGAAATATTGAGCAAGTCAGCATCTCTTGATTGCTAATTTATTGCGCCCACCCACCTGCGTGGACTCCTTGCAGATCACCAGATATTCGGTCCAGTCCACCTCTATAATTTATAAAGAACACAGCCGAATATATTACTGGAGTGACTTATCCCAGTGGTAGAAACTGATCTGCCTGCCTCCGGACTGATAGTAAAGTCTATTGGCAATGGAGTATGAGTCCGCACCGAAGAGGTACAGATGGGCAAATCGGATCAATGTAGCCGTATGACCGCGTATAAGGAGGAAGTATCTCCACCCAGGACTTTTATGCATCAAGGTTTATAACAAGCCCTGAAGGCCAGTGAGCCATTTACGTATAAATGCATCGCATCTGGTATCTGACTCCATCGGGCAAGGTTAGCAGAACACGTTATCAGTCAGCACATGCACGGGACCGTTTTGTGAACTTTCGCAAGTATGTCTTATGATCGTTATAAGGAAAGTAAATATGACCGGAATGAAGGCCGTGTGCGATAAGGACATCCTAGCTGGGGAACGAAAAACACACTCATTTGTAGTTGCCCGATCCCGACACGAATGACCTCAACAACACAAACGATGTTTAAAGTAAACACGGGATACAACTATTCAGCTACTTCGAATGCACTAGCAGTAAATAGGTTTTTCACGATTGCACACCAAAGTTTGTTGATGAAGATCCCACCTTCGACCTATTTTGGTCCCAATGTGAAACTTACTTACTTTTTAATTTCAACCAAGCAGTCTTGATCAGGTGTGAGAAGCACGTCGTACAATCCAGTCAATTTCTCGTGTTTCGCCTTGGATGCCGTACCAATCAGTTTGACATCGGGTATCGTTTTGGCTAGTTGGCCAATGGCGCTGCCCTAGGAAAGGTGAGGAAGATGAAAGGAAGTTGGAAATGATGACAACTTGTTCGAGGATGACTTCGCAACTCTTAGCGAAGTAGTGGTCATTCCAGAAAAGGTTGACGTAGCAGATATTTGGAACTAGAGGGTTGTTTTCTTACTTTTTGAAACATCTTTCAGCTATGACACCCGTTCATGCCTAGCTGCCATGTCACCAGAAGGAAGCATGAAGGCTGGGATACTGCCAGGTTGCCCAAACCAGACAGAAGTTGAGAGGCAGAGGTCGGGTTCGAACCACGGACTTTCCGGTCAGTAGATTCGTACTCTAACCACTTGATCCATCTCAAAGCATGCTCACATTGGTGATATACTTGGCGACAATTTTTGATGTGCGAAGACTTGAAGTTTTCGCCTTTTTAAACTGCTGTGGCGAAAGCTTCAGTGAGAATCCCGTATCACCCGAAATGTGAAGACAACCCCTTTGAGAGGACACGTTTTTAGGAGTTACATCCACCAGTGGGCTAAATTAGTTTGCATTGCCGTCACAGCTACCATACGCCTTTCGAGTTTCATTTGGCTTTCTCATCAGTTGCGGGTGGTAGTGCTGTTGGCTGTCACAAGCGAGTCATCTAGATAGATTTTACGCACACGATGTTTTATTTTACATCGGGCAGGTGGAAAGGATGCTACTTTCTGTATTTGATGCGTTGCCGGAAAGGTTGTCGAAAAGGAAGAAATATACACACGAATTATAAAGTCATCTTCCTCCTGACATTTAAGGAAGGTTGATCTGGATCACAGTCCAAAGTATCATACGTTCTGTGGTGGATGTAATGCCGGCAACCGTTTATCGGTCAAGACTATCAACTCAAAAACACAGGTGAAGAGCATCAAACTACGTCGCGGTACAGCTGCTTGACCGACATTATCTTCCAAATCAGTGAATTAGATCACCGGTTCGACAAGCTTGAAGGTATTTTAACAGTAATGTTCCCACCAGCAGTGGTCAACAGTCACCCCTTATATTAAAAATTTACTTGTCTGTACGGGGGTTCGCCAAGCCCAGTCGATATGCTACTGTCAAGTAGGAATGCAGTGAGATGGTCCTTTCAACCATATCGACCCTGAGCAGTTAGACAGTTTATACCAGTGAATTAGTCTCACGGTGTCCGTCTTATTACAACTAGGCGAAAGACACCGCCCACTCAAATCTAACCATCTTTAACCCAGGTATACCACACAGGTGTTCACCGGCTTTTCCATAGGAACTTTATCTCCTGTTACGACCGGTTAGACGCTGCACCAACTACTTTCTCCTTTATTTTCTTGTGTTCCTTTTGTCGGATGTTTGACTAATTTTGTAAACTTTCACAGGAATCCGCGTAGCACAGCCCAACAGTATTGATCTGCAGACATTACAAACACACAAAGACTGAAAACTGTAACACGTCTTTTGACTATGGTAATTAAATTCGGTGAGTTTCGCTGCACGTTAGCACAATGTAATGCGCCAGCGATAACTGTGTCCCAAACTGGTTGCCAAGGCAGAGGAATATTTTGTGAAATTTACAGTACTGACACTGGTTAGCGCAACACTCTTTAGAGAATTTATTTGACTTCAGACTATAATTCACCTCAAAAACGTATTTGTTCCGCTGCATAGATTTTCGGTTTTGCTGAGCTAATACCATTGTCATGGATGTTGAGGTTCGCCATAAGTTTCTCCCTTCATTGATCATTCTTTATAAGCATTAGCTTGGGTACACATCGCATATGGCTGAGTAAGAAAGAAAAAATCGTTCAGCTGTAGCACTTTTTCGGTGCCCAGATCCCATTAAACCCGAAGGTTGCAGGAGGGCTGGGATACTGCCAGCCAGGTTGCCCAAGCCTAGACAGGGGAGTCGGGAGGCAGAGGTCGGGTTCGAACCAGGGACATTCCGGTCAGTAAGTTCGCGCCCTAACCACTTGGACCATCTCGCCCCTGAGTAAGAAAGGCCCGGTAAGTGTTCGGCAACCTTGTGAGCAGTATCCTTCAGGGGACTGTACTGCATATTTTGAATATGATAACAAATGAGACTTGATACGGCCTTTATGCAGTACATTCGGTCGAGGAATATCAAGAAGGAGAGCTCAAGTTAGGAATGAGTTGAGCTTAACTGGTGTGAAAATGACTGTATTTCACCTTGTGAGGTCGTTGCTACGCTGACTACCAGTGTACAGTGACATTGTCCTGTGTTAAACGTGTTGCGTTTTTTTTCACAACACAGTTTATGCACCTCACCGGTTTGAGAATTGCATACAGTGGTTCGAATTTCACCGGAGAAACATGGGAATAACCCATAAAATAACTTGAAGTTCTTCAAGTTATATCTTTTGAATTAGATTGGCATCTATCTTCCTCCTAAGAGTACATTCTCTATTTTCGGCCTATATATTCACTGTTACAACTGTTACGGGCCCGCCCTTAAAGCAGGCTAAAGCTAGAAATTGCACAACTGAAAGCTCAGATAAGAATAATCTGTTCTTCTTGGAATAGGGCTTCAATGCTTTCAAGTGGTGTCTCCAGTCAGTCAGTCACTGCCCTGTACTTTTGGCAGGAATACAAACTCGTATCCTAAAGTTGTTTCCAGATATACGCAATAATCTGGTTTATCTCAAGCGGTGAACTGGTTGGAAGTATTTGGAAGCTGTCCATGGTACTCACGAGGCCCACAAGCAGCGAAAAACCCATGAGACTTTGTGAATGGGGCTTGCTTGATCAGAGTTGCCCATTTCACAAGTACACGGATCTGTACTAACAAAGCCAACAGGAAACTACTCACAAGGTTGCTGAAAACTCTTCGACAGCCCACGACCGGTTCCGCCCTTCTGCTCTGGGCTCATCAGGTAGGCGCGCAGTCCCCGAGTTTCCGTCAACCTTATGTTCTACTCGAACCCAAATTGGACTGTTTTTGAGAAATACACTCATTTGCTAATCAGTTTAGTGAGTAGTTTCCTTTATAAAATTGTACTGCGATATCTCGAATATTGTGCCAACTGAATTATGAAACGGCCCGTGTGCAGCACATTCAGCTGGAGGACATCATAAACGACAGATTCAACTGAGTCTCTCGTGAAAACCAAATTGACTAATAACCTATTTAGTTGACCCTAAAGTCACCGTCAGACAACTTACAACGCCTCCACCCGCCGAATGAACGAGGACCACGTCTCCAGGTGAAACATTGGCCACTTTGTGTAGCAGAAAGTAGGCCGGCAAGTAGGCAAACGGCAAGATGGCAGCTTCCGCCGCGGACAACGAAGAAGGCCAGGGTAAAACGATCGTGGATTCTGCGAATTCCTTGGTTGGTTTTTCAGCTCCCTCGGCTTTGACTTCCTTCTCGACCGGGATGATAATCTTTTCCGCCCAAGCCCCGGACTCCAGTATGACTACGACGCGATCGCCGACCTGTTGGTTGGGTTTATAACATAGTCGTAGACAAAGTACCAGACCAACAGTATGAATGACATCCTCTTAACGTTTACGAACAGGCAAAAGAACATGATTTCGGAAGCTTTATCCACGCTGTGTTAATCAACCCTGACTTGAACAGCAGTTTGTTTGGGTTCTTCACACGTCTCCAGCCAAATAACAAACACAGCTTGCAAGGGTCTCCCTAGGTACCGAGTGCTGGAACCTTGAGCAGGTGTTCTCGAAGTCGTATATTAACAGTTCTTACAGAGACTTGTCCAGTTGGAAGGGTTTGTATGTGAGCGACATTTGTCCATTATTGAGTAACAGAAACTATGACCTTGATGGGACCGAGTTTCTCAGGTTTCGTTCAAACTTAAAACGCGAACCAGAATAAAACCAAACACTAGAAAGATTGAAGTGGCTTGCTTTATGTCAAAGACCTATTTAATAAATTAATCACCTACATTCCAAGTGTCTTCTCTGTTGACAAACAAGAAGTACATTTTCGGGGCTCCCGGCAAGTTCAAATGTCAACTATTCATCAAAAAACTTGTAGGTTGTCCGCGGATAGTTACCAGAGGGTTTGTGCCAGTTCAGCGTGAAAGAAACAGCGAACTGACTGAACTATGAACTGATTCATGCAACAGACATTCACTTGTGTATCCAAACGTAAGTTTGCGTGCACCAGAGGGTCCAAAGTTCCACTGTCACACTGAATTTCTTTGCTCGAATCATGTTGTACGTAGCAGGTTTTTTCTGGGGTGTAAACAAATTGTGAATCTGTTAGATCTGCTGGTTCGTCGACCTGTGGTATCTGCTGTTAACCCGCTCCAGTGCCTGGTGCCGGGGAAAGAAAGCTCACAGAAGGGAACACAACCGCTATATTCCGAACAAGCGAGTTCGAGTGCAAAAGTTACAACGGCCCCACACTATTTAAAGGGGACTTTCTGACATTGATCCAGGCTGTTTGATAGGCGTTAGTGAACACCCATCAACATCGATCGTGCCTCTATGAAATGCCTGAGCGCTGATCACATTCGGTCGTGCTTCTGTGGCGTGCAAGAACACTCATCAGCTTTTGCTGAATTGATTGAATGATTGACTGGTCTGGATGCTTATCGGCTTTCCCGTTGAGATTTTGGTGGAGCAGTAGGTTCCGGGTGTTCTGAGGTTACTTTCAGGAACCTGACCTCCTGATAGAACCCGTTTTCTTGTTCGAATGGCCAGTCAACTAACCCGTTTGGCGTCTTTGTTGTGGATCGCCGAAATAAATATGAAAAAGTGCAAGTACAAGGTCATGGAAATAGCGTTTTAAAACGTTTATTGATTTTTTATCCACCATGAACCCTACATGCATATCCAAGCCACTTTCCCGTTGATTGTGAACAAATGCCAGTGTGAGTATAAACGGACTGTGTCAGTAAGTACTAAGCTTTGAGAACCAGTTTTGTGTGGATAGAGCGATCGTGACTTACTCTGTATGTGGTGACATCTTCACCGACGGCTGACACAGTTCCCGCACATTCAGCTCCCAAGACGAATGGAGGTTTAGTCGTCTGATCGATCAGGCCTTGGCGGACCATAATATCCAAGAAATTCATTCCACTGAGGGGGAGGGAGAGTGAAACCAAATGGGCTGCTCAAAGAACGAAACGTCATATCAGAAATCAGGAACAGAGATAGCCGGTTCGGTGTTGACCGGGGGATAACGTCCACAGATCTTTTTCATGTGATATACATCGACAGAAAGCCCCATAGAGTTTGCCTGTATATCGTTCTGGATATATGATTCTGTAATTGAAGTCAGTCTGTACTGGAAGGCCGAAAATGATCAAGACGAGTGGCGGCGCTATATTCTGTCTAAGTGCGAGTTAATTACACTGCTGATCTGCCGCTCTTGGCCGAGTGATTAGGTGTTCAAACTATCAGCTCAGGGTTCGAGAATCATCTTAGTTTCATGACCAATTATTCCTCAAAGGGACGAAACATCTGTACAGCTCTTCAGCATAGATTAACCTGAATGAAAGGACTGCATCGTTTTTTTAACATTGCCAAACCCCCTCACATTACCGAAAGTGCTAGCCTGTTCACAAAAGGAAGGTCGAGTTAATTCTCTTTTTGCTCGACAATCTGTCCCGAAGGAGAAATCAGTAGGCTGGAATTATCTTTGTCAAATAACTTGATGCCAATTTATCGAACGGAACAGTGCGAACTGACAGCCAGCTCGAAAATTATGGATTGTTTTTTTGATCAGGCTAAAACGGTTGGGTTTTCTTCAGACAACCACATAGATTTTGCCTTTAGGTTCATCCGAGATCCTACACTGCCAGGTGGGGCAGCTTGGTGGTTGCCCGACAAACGACAAAATGTATAATCCCTTGAGATTTAAACACAAAATTTCGTACCAGTTCATCAAATTAGGAACAATCGAAACATGCAGAGTTATTGCGTTGGAACACTCGTACAACGATGTGGAGTTTCTCTGAATATGACAGCTGTTTTGTGTGGGTGAGTCAACATGAGATGACATTTGATTTGATGTTTCCCCTCCACTACAGTTATATTCCAGGACCCTCCTGGAACAATGGGGGACTTCTGCGGCCACATTTAATGTTGCACTTCAGGACTCTGTCGTTTTGTAGTTACATCTTACTCACCGCTGGACCAATGTTGGAAAGCGGGTCTCACTGCTATCTGCAAAAGAAAGGCATTCTAAAACAGAATGAGTCACGTGTCTAGCGTATCTACTTTTTGACTTTCTCGTTCCTTTATCGTTCGGATCATCGGAATTCCACTTAGGCGAAGCACCAACGTATGGAATTCCGGGAAGTCAGGAAGACAGTGAGCCTGGACGATCAGACGGATTCAGCAGACTAACAGAGTCACTTCTGAGGTGGGGAAGTCTGAAACCGGGTTTCTAGACAATATATCGACCTAAGGTAATCATTCTTGAGTGATCACTGCCGCAATTTTCAACATGTTGACACGCTTCCCAATATCTCATTCATCTTGCTGAAACTTTCACATTATTTGGAAGGCTCAGAACATCCACAGTTTTTTCTTCTTGGCACCCCCTCGCAGATAATGGCCAGCAGATACGACGGGACGCACAGAAGCTGGTGAAATTACTGACGTGAAATCCAATCTAACCTCAGTGCAGCTCACTTCCGGCTATTATCTGTGGCAGTGGATGAGTTCCGGCAACAGTCACTTTTCTACCTAAGGCCATCACAGAATTAGTAGGATTCAACAAACGTGTGGTCACGAAAGGGGATTGGTTAACCAACATGCCCACGAGCCACGAGATTTTCCCTGGGGGAAACTTCACCCCATTTTTTCCAGCGATGGTTCGTCCTCAAGGTTGTGCATTCCACAGTCTCTTCCAGGCTGAACATGGTCATTAGGAGTGAAACAATTTGTGCTGAGAGAATTCCAGTAAGACCGTTCAGTGGTACGTTTTGAAACACAATTTCTGCGCTGATATTTTCTGTTTGCGGGGCAAGTGAAGGAAAGTGGGACCGTCACGACATATCCAAAGAACTTCAGCCCAAAACGACCTTTTTCAGAGATGTCGCTCCCCGAATATACTGTTTTTAGTCTTGACAAGAATACGGGTGACTCGAGATTAGTCCATTTAGTTGTGTGATATTTTATTTCAACTTTTTTCAACCTCGCCACTCAATTCAGGTACAATTTATAACACCCCGATAGGACCCAAAACATGTGAAGGAATAGCAAAAATGCTTCAGGAGAATTTCGCACTTCATTTCCTCTTTTTTTGTCGACTGGAATTAAAAATTGCGTTTCGGCAAACCTGACTTGACATAAAGAGTGATACATGTGTCCGAAACATGTAACTGAAGTGGTTGTAAAATCCACAGCATCTAGCTCACATAAATGAAATCAATTAGAAATGTGCGAGGCATAAAAGGAAACCTTTAGTTTTTGGCAATTCATTGAATTGTGCAAAGTGTACAAGATTCCTAGCTGAAAGTTCGCGCATCGGTATGCAGTGAGGGCTGAAAGCGATCGATCACAGAGTTGGCAAATTCCCGTCTTCAGGTTCATCCAAGTGAATTGGATGAAGTGAATGAAACTTTGATTTTCACGAGAGACTCAACTGAACCTCTCGTTTATGATATTCTGAATGTGCTGCACACACGCCGCCTCATGATTTGATTGGCACGGTATTCGAGATATCGCAGTATATTTTCATAAAGGAAACTATTCACAAGGTTGCTGAAAACTCTTCGACAGCCCAAGACCGGTTTCGCCCTTCTGCTCTGGGCTCATCGGGTGGGCTCATTCTCCGAGTTTCCGTCAACCTTATGTTCTACTTGAACACAAGTTGGACTGTTTTTTAGAAATACACTCATCTGCAAATAAATTTGGTTTTCACAATAGATGCAACTGAATCTCTCATGTATGATATTCCCTTACGATATCTCGAATATCGTGCCAACTTAATCATGAGGCGGTCTGTGTGCAGTGCATTCAGTTGTAGAATATCATAAACGAGAGATTCAGTCGAGTCTCTCGTGAAAACCAAATTGATTTACAAATGAGTGTTTTTCTCGAAAACAGTCCAATTTGCGTTCAAGTGAAACATAAGGTTGACGGAAACTCGGGGACCGCTGGCCTACCTGATAAGCCCAGAGCAGAAGGGCGAAACCGGTCTTGGGCTGTCGAAGAGTTTCCAGCAACCTAAACCGGTCTGGGCTGTCGAAGAGTTTTCAGCAACCTTGTGAGTAGTTTCTTTTATGAATGAAACTTTAATCATGTCACTCCGCTTCTTCCGGGTTTCCGACTCATCGGTCGCAGGGCTCCTAATTACCTATAAGGTGGAAACGGCCCTCTATTGAACGATGGAACTCGATTTATTAGCCAGTCATTCATAAAACTAGATGTCGTTTTCCGAAGTTCTTTGGGGGGGGGGTCAAAATTTATCTCACATCTTAGGGTGCTTCGGGTTCACAACTCGACAGAGCTTAAAAAGAAATCGATATTTCGATCGATTCACCACTTGTTCTCCCAACACCTCAGACATCTCTCACCAGCAAATTCATTTCCACGAGGTGAGCGGTGGAATTATGGGCCCAAGTGGTATTGGCTGAAACGATCCTTCGTCAAGTTCATGAATGAAGTAAAATCTGTCCTAGAGGGGTAAACTTTCGCCTAACCTCTTAGAGAGTGAATGGTTCCACCGTAACTCGGGTAATTTCACCTCAAAAAAGGCTTTGCAATCGAAAGTCTTCTCGGATTAAAAGCGACATACGTGTGGCGTAATGTGGTCAGTTTGAAATGCATGCCATGGCAGTGGTTCAAAAGAGACGTATTTAAACAAATCTACTAGTAGTCGCAAACTAAAAATATATGGTTACCGGTCACTGGTCTCTATAGACGTTTCTCTTAATACAAATTCTTCCAAGTATTGGGAAAGCATCAGTCTCCTTGTATAGTTTTCGTGGAATCAAGGGAGTGAGGAATCCTGGTATGGAAAGAGCGACGCGCCGGTCGATATTGAGGTTTCACCAGACTGACCTCACGTGTACCAAAGTAAGCGTGCCAAACACTGCAGGTATGATTCCAGAAGGGTACGGTAGTTATACCCCGTTGTCATCAGTGATGATGATGATGATGTGCTTACAGGAACTCCGACTGTTTCAAAAAGAATTAACTATCAGCTAAAACGGAAGGACAAACTGATTCCATCTGCCTCCTTATCTTTGTCGCATAGTAGTTAATCAGCGACCCTTTCCGGGAAAAGAATAAGTGGGCAGCCCGGAGAATTCGCGTTATGGCATTTAATTTACAATCAAAATACAAACGGGATGATAAACTTATCAGGGACTGAATTGGCTCGCTTTTTCCCACCATGTCCTCGAAAAACAAGCCACTATGTAAACATCGGTTGTCTGTAACCACTTGTTGCAACATCAGATTGGGTGTTCCAGGGTAGTATCGATCGAGTCGGCAAGATTTCAGACAATAACGATTTGGTAGGAAAATGGCGAATCGGTGTATACTCGGATAAATATTCGCTTGTAAGTAAACACAGAAGAACGATTCATCAACACAGTCTGGATTCGGCATTTTCCACGACGGAACCAGAATGATGGGAAGGATATGGGATGTAAAGAATCGATAGACATCGTGTAGAAAGTTGTACAAAGAATGCGCAGTTATTTGAATTTCGAACCTGAATTTCGAAACTGTTTTGAACAAGCGCCGTAGAGTCCAGCAAAGTACGATTCACGGTAGATTGAAGATTGAACTTCATTCGACAAAGTGCTTGGTCATATTACCATTGGGGATTTAGAGTAGCGACAGACGCGAATCAATCAAGAACCACATTTTCTGATGGATGCTGGTATATAAATTTGTTCTACCAAGGACGAAAAACCCCATACATCATAGGATTTTTGGGATCCGTGGAAAACCCTCCTTACTTGTTGGCTGTTTTCGACATTAGTGGCTAACATAGAATTACGCTAGACACAAGGTACTCGTTTATATGCACGCTCACTGAGGGGTCAGTCTTTTTCATATCAAGTTATCCTCCAGACTTTTTATGACGGCGGTTTTGACGTGGTCTCGTCAGATCACTGTGTAGCGATGGGTGAGTGTTACTAAATGCGACAAAGCTTTTCAAATGTAGACATCATGCTTGGTCTTCCGAACTCCATTAAAACACACGAGTGCATGCCTTCGCTCGCGTTTTTTTTAACCCATCTGGGCTGTTACACATCCGTTTTTTGTGAACACTGTTTAGAATGTGACGCTCATGCTCACTGTATGGGGTACACAAGATAGCCATGTCTTTAAAGGAAACGCATCTAATAGGTAATACTCAAAAAAGGCCCCCACCAGTTTGCACACTTGTTTGCAAACTCTGTGTGCGGTTTGCACGAGCCAGATTCTTCCAAACTTTGAAGAAAAAGCACTCTCGGTAAGTTTTGTGCGCTCTTGCTTAGTCGAGTAGTCAAATAGTCAGATAGATCGTTTCGTAACCTGCTTCACTCAGGTCAGAAATCGAGATAGTTCAGTGGCCTGGGAGCGATCTCACTGACCGGTTCTTAGTTCGAAATCGTTCCCGACACCTCGACCGCTTCCGAGTGGATTTTGTTTTCCTTCAAGTGGTATGACAGCTAAGCACCAAAAGTGTTTTAGCTGTTATAAGCATTCAGCTTAGTTTTGCTCGATACGCTACGCGGGGTACACGACAAACGAAACGAGAGCTACGTGTGACCTTCATGCTACTCGCTACCAAACATAAACTTCCTAGAGCGGTGATTCCGTTTTCCAAAGGCACCCACATTCCTTGTTTTCTGCAATTATGGCGTTTCCCATAACGTTCGTGAATTTTTCCTCCGTAGCCCGATGACCTTTTCTAAAAATGTCGCGCATTTTTACGACCCCCAAATTAGCGGTGCCACTTTAGCTTTTACGTCGGGGTAACCAAGAATGACCTTGAGGGTCCTCTCACACTAAGCGCACCTATTTTTATGCAGGGAAAGTGAAAAGGTACATCTTCTGGGACCATTACGTCATTACATCCAAAGAGTTGTTGCCTTCTGGCGTTCGAAAGGTGGTATTGACTGAAATTTAGAGGGCCACTCGGGAGACGGCCAGAATAATTTCCTCTTGCAGTGAATTGCGCAACCTTACTCACTGTCCCTTCTTGGGCTGTGGAGGTTATATGCATGAGCACCACTCTTGGGACCTAGAGAATAGTACATTTGTGGAAATTTCCGATAAAAAGGCCCCCGACCTCGGTTTCAAAGTTACCGCAAGAGGTAATGTTATTTGAATATCATTTGCTATAAGAATAGCCATGGAAATGTCTATGTAATAGGCAAACCAATTACGCAACACATTGTTGTCTTCCATGAGTAACCCAGTCTGGGGCCCACGGAGCATAAGCTGTTCTTCTTTCAACGAGTTGAGTTCATCTGAAAATTTCGATAATGCTCACGTGAGCCGCTAAAAAGTCGCTTTTTGTTCGAGTTTATTTTCCTCAGAAGAATTGGGAGATCAGTGTTATCATCACCGTCACCATTATCGTCTTTATCATGATCGATTTGGATATTAGTTCTTTCTTTCAGGCGAAACAACCATCCCCTTCTGTCCTAGTGGGAGGGGGGAGATTATACCAAGGAAAAATTCACAAATGCTGTTGATGTATCGTTCTAAATAGCAAATCGGCTTTCAAAATTTACTAGCAGGTTGACTAACGTAACAACTGAAGTAGGTTTGCTGGGATATGCGAATGAGTGCGCACGATTGGGATCAAGCGGAACTGAGGGAAACTCTGGCGCTGAAGAGGTCCAAGAAGGACGGAACCGGTCGTGGGCTGTCGGAGATTTCCTAGCAAGGTTACGGGCAACGTTCGGTGTCTGGAAAACACATTGCGACATATCGAATATCGTCCCAATAGAATCACACATTCAATTAAGGGATTTCATAAAGAAGAGAACCATCTGGGGTTCAGTTAGGCTTCCACTTGAAATAGTATTAGCCTGCAAATTGGTCTGTTCGTGGATCGGAGACGTCCAGCCAAGTGGACAATTTCTCAGGTTGACTGAATCATATGACAGACGGGGAAACGAGTGACCAGATCCCTTCCAACTGGCAGACTAAACCACTAGCCATCATGTCCGTCAAAAGTCTGCTGGTTGCTGTGCGCGATTAGGACTTACTAGTGTTGGGAATGGAATACAGCTAAGAAGACAAGGTTAGCGAAATGCACTCATTTGCAAACTAATTTGGTTTTGCGAGAGATTCACCTGGAACCCTGATGAACCTATCGTCTGTGATGTTTCCAGGTAACTGAAAGTGCTGCACCATGTTTCAGTCCCTACGATATTCGAGATATCCACTACATATGTAGTTTGTAATGCACTACTCATAAGGTTGCTGAAAACTCCTCGACAGCCCACGACCGGTTTCGCCCTTCTGCTCTGGGCTCATCAGGTAGGCGCAGTCCCCGAGTTTCCGTAAACTTTATGTTCTACTTGAAACCAAATTGCACGAAATTCGCGAATATACACTCACTTGCAAACTAATTCGGTTTTGTGAGAGACTCACCTGGAACCCAGCTAAATCTCTCGGTTTTGATGTTTCCAGGCCGCCCTTGTTTCAGTTACTACGTTATTCGAGATATCGCGATACATGTGTAGTTGTAATGCACTACTCATAAAGTTGCATAGGAGGGATTTTCAGCAACCTTATGAGTAGTGCATCACAAAGCCTAAAAGGCATGACAAATAGCTAACCGTTCAGATCTAACACCCTTTCGATGCCTGACTGTCAGGCCTATCCGAAGGAAGTACGAGGGATGAGATACTGCTAGATTCTGCAAGTTTAAACTGACTCAGAAGAGACGCCTGAGTTAGTTGGTTTTGAACCATAGACCTTCCAGGCAGTAAGTTTCCTCCTTAGTCACTGAGCTCAAAAAAGAAACATATGGGTGAAAAGTGGAACGCTATCCAGCAACGAACCCACCAATTTCTATCACACATTTGATGGCTTCTTGGTCGGTTCCAAACGTTCTGATTGAGCCAAGCTAGTTACGCGAGTGTTGCCGTCCCCTCATCTACCCAAGTGTCACACAGCACAAAGTTAAAAATTCAAAAACCCGTAAAACATTGACTAACTAATTGAAATGACTTGAAGAGCATTTCGAACAACAGTAATTAGTTAACCAACTGTGGGTGAACCTGCAAGTCCAGTTCTCGACCAGATGGTCAGTACAGTCCTCCGAGTGAACAAATGATTTTGTTTTCGCCTAACCAACCAACTTCAATTAAAATAGTCCACACCTGATTAAACTGTTTCCAGTTGTGGTAAAAAAATATTTAATTACGAGGGACCTTGTTCAACTTGTACTTTTTTATTGATTATTTGCTAGAATTCGTATTAGACCTACATTTAGACGGATATTTATGCTCACTTCTGTGTGTCTGGAGTCTGAAACGAACAAGCGTCAGGTGTCTAGACCTACGTTTGCGGGATATGGAGACAAGCGAGCGCGCACACTCACATCTGACTATTGCCTTGTCGTCATTTATTCCTGACCGAGGGGAAAAGTAGCGAATAATATGTCTGTAAGAGAGGGATGAATAGTGCATTGTTCGCTAGGTGTTTAGGACAAGCAAAAAAATATACCGGTGCGTTTAATTTGATTCTCACTGTGCACTCTTGTGTCTCTCCGACAAAATTTGCACCCGACGATGAAATTAAAAAGTTGAATACATTTGATCGCTGATCAGGAGCAGATTCCCTCTGAACTAAAGGCATCGCTCCATATTACTATATGGATCAGAAACCAGGCCGCTGCGCGCCGAGGACGTCAAAATACTTTCAGTGTTTGACCATCGATGTCTTCGAAGCATTGCCCGAATCTGGTAGAAACACCGGATCAGCAATGCTGAAGTACGTCAAATGGTATTCGGGAGAAATAACTCACCCTCGATAGATGAACTAATCACACTGCATAGGTTGCGCTGGCTTGGCCACGTGCAGCGTATGCCAGTCGACCGACTTCCTCGAAGGGCTCTTTTCGCGCAATCACGTGAAAGGTGGAAGAGAGCCAGAGGTGGTCAAACATAGACTTGGCAGCGAAGTGTGAAAGCCATTACCAGCATACTCAGCTGCGCTGGGCATTGCCGAGACGGTTCATATAAATGGCTAGAGATATGGTCAGACATGACCCAGTCGCGCCCTCAACGACGCTCATGGATCCAAGGTATTGCCTTCAATGTATAGTTCCCTTCCCAATTCCTCCACTTGACAGGCCACTGACAGTGCTGGATTTATGCACCAATTTATCAGCTCCCGCCTGCAATGCGCAGCTACATCCCCCCATTTCAACAGTGAACGAAACTGCGGCAGCTACAACCACTGTACGACGATGATGAAAGGTATCGCTGAAAGAATCCGAAAGTCTCGTCTCTCCGTTGGATCTCTCATTCAGGTGGAAAAAGCAATAGGTAACCAGCAGCAAAAACAAACCAAACCCCCGACTTAATGAAGTAACGATTCAACGACCAACGAAAAATACAGTGTGGAATATATTAGCGCAAAAATGTGTACCATCATGTTACAAGTTCCAGCTTAGATGAATTGCTAACCTATGGTCTTGTTGAAAGTGCGGATAGCACCTCGAGTCATCAACCTAGTCAACTGGTCAACTGTGCGCTGAGGCTACTGGTAAGACATGTGCCTTCCCGACTTTGTTGGGATAAGTTTCCAATTTTAGCACCCTATCTGGACGTAACAGAAATCAGACATAGGCAGGGTGGGCTAAATGTACCCCCTGAAGTGTCCTGTCACAGTGTTGAATATCTCCCAATGGATGGGTCACACCAGTAATGGCTTCATGGTGCATTAGCTATTATCCAGCTGTTGGTCAGGATCAGAAAACGATCAAAAAGGTAATCAAAACACCTGAGCTACCAGTATTCAGAAAATCACTCTGCATGTTCGGCTGCACAGCTTTAAACATCATTCGGCTGTTTCTGTGGCCTGAAACAAAAAACACTCTGGTCCAAGAAAATTTGATAAAATCTACATGTATCACCTTCTCATTCGTGGGAAAATGTTTCCATTGATCACCTATGATGGAACTTTAGGGTCCAAGAGGTACGACATTCAATCCGTGTCTAAATCAATCACTCATATTCTGTTATCAAAAACGTCCGCAATATCCCTGCATTCTTTGAATGCGTTGACTTCCCGCAGAGAGAACCACCATTGTTCCCAAAAGTCTGGTGCACCCAAAGTTGAACATTATGGTGTCTGGGGTCTTCGAATGAGTAACTAACAAGAAGAAATTACATTCAAGTCGAATTCAAGCGTTAAAGGTTTGGGCACCGGATAATCATTGTCCCTGAGAGACAGAGAGCTGAAATCTTTCAATAAGTCGGCACAACAATGCTTACATCACATGCCGGAACGCACCAGAAACCTTTTCCAATCGCTCTTGTACTAGGAAACTTCCAGTCCTGATCTTCACTCACCCGCGAGCCTTTAGGAGACATTCATGACAAGCAGTTGCAAACCACTGAGGATAATTCACTGAATCGATCAACCTCATCATGTCTGCTTCGTCGAACGGTACTTCAGAATCTTGGCCGGGAGAAGTCCGAAGCACCTCTGCGCTGCACACTCAGTTGAGGAACAGAGAAACAGAAATTCACTCAAGTGTTACCGTGATGTCTCTTCGGTTGGAAAAAATGCGTCTCGTTTACTGTACGGAGAATGAAACAAGTGTAATGACAGTTCGGTGATCTGATTTGATTGGTAAACCTGAGATCATCGAAGAGTTCCCCTCCAGGTTTTAGAGTGATATTTTACATCAGATATAATAATGTGATATTTTTGCATCGGTTTTACTTGAGCAGTGTGTGGTCTGCTACCACCAGAAACGGTAAAAACGAATCAAATTCTTTCAAGTGTCAATTTGATTTCATCGTCCAGGGAATTGGGTTGAACCTGATGCAGCAGACCTAACGATAACTTGCCAAGTTACACTTAGGCAATTCTGCCGAGGAATTACTTCAATCTGTTCAGATTTAACATGAATCGCCGACTGATATCCGCGGGTGCTTTTAGCATCATGTCACGGCAAGACGTGCGGAAAGACAGCCAGAATGCATCAACGAACTGTTGAACTTCGTTGAGGCGTCTGGTTTACATTCCATTCTGTGTGTGATCAACATCTACCTGTCTTGACCGATTTCAATTTCAGGATCACCTGGAGCCCTAAGCAGCTATGCATTATATGCATCTTATTCTCAGTGTACAAAGAAAACAAACAGCGATTCTACTCACCATGCTTCCACAGTCACCTCAATTTCGTTTTTTCCAGGGGCCTTGACTTCTTCCGACTCAACTCGAACGTGCTTCGTGCCACCGTACGCGCTCAAAACCACAGACCTGTATTTTGGCACCTCGACCGGAGCTTCCTCCTGCTTTGCGGGAGTCGCCTCCGACGTCGTGGGATTAGGGCTCGCTTCACTCTCCGATTTCTCCGTCATTAGTATGCACCGTTATCTGCTCTCGTCCAAACGATGCTACGATATTATAACCGAGATGGTATCCGACGGTGTCAAATGAAGATTTACCACCGTGATAAGCAATTACGAATATTTAGGTCCCGGTCCGTGATAAATTTGCGCAGTGTCGACCAATCGGCATTGCCTATCCGGGTGCGTCCGTGCGTCTGTGCGCTCGTGCATCCGTGCATCCGTACGTCCATCGATTCATGCAATCGTGCGGCCGTGTGGGATGAATAGACACACAGAGTCACCTCGACGGAACGAATGTTCCAATACACACGTTCACAAGGGCTTAGAAACCATGTGGGCGCATGATAAGGACAATGTACAAGTGGGGACTTTCCCAATCTAGGCAACTGGATGGACGGTGATCAATATGGCTGGTATGAGTTTAGGGTGATAGCAAGATGAGGTAGATCAATACTAGATGGACGAGTCACGATAACAAGTAGCACGTTCTCCAAACGGCCAGATAGGAGGCAGAGTATGCTTAGTGATCTGAATTTTCATTTGTACTTTGTGCACACAAAAGATTACAAGAAGTTTTGGAAACAACTCAACTCAGAATGTTGACCTTACGGGTGTTGGATGGTTGGTTTCATTTTTAGGTGGCCAGGTTGAGAAGCTCAGGATATGTGAAATAGTGACAAAGATAAAGGCTAGAAGCTACACAAACTCACCTAGTTACGATTTACGCAGATTTATTTACGCAGCTGCACTGGGGGTATCTATTATTGCTAAACAGTTTTGGGTGATCTATCTATTTGAAAACAGATCCTCCTTAGGAGACTCGATAGTTTCTTGGCGGCGCTGACACAATTAAAGTTGTTAGTCCAATAGGACTAGGTTGGACTAAGAATAATCCTGAACCAGGAGTCATGTGGGAAACTGGTAGGCTTGTTTTCCATTACTTCAGCCAAGTCATTCAACACGCTGTTCTTGATTCGACGAATCCTTATCAGATTTTCTGAGGACTGCTCAGATTCCTATATACATAGTGTACGAAATGCCCTTATGAATTTGTATATGATTCTGATAAAGTTTATTGTTGATGAACTGGATATTCCAAAAAGTACCAAATGGTATTTTCTCTTGTAGAGAGGTACACTACTTGGGAGTACAAATGATCTGTTCAGCCGATAGCTGACCAAAGAGCGGAAAGGTATGAAGTTCATGTCAGGTTGTTTTGTCTGCTTACAATCCAATACAGCATAAAGTAATAATAACACTACTAAAGTAATAAAGTAACCGTTATTTCTCACTTATCATTTTCTGCCCAACTTTTGGAGTGAAGACAAGGAAAAAACGTTTTATCATCTCATTTTCTGGACAGCTACCTAAAACTAATCAAAAGTTGTCTGACACCTTTCAGGCGCACACGGTGCTGCTTAACCGGAGAGTCCTGATAAGTACCTGAGACACTTACTGAGTCATCAATCGGGGAATTGGACAACCGAAGCTCACCGGATGCATTCAGCTTGCCCTAGAGGAGTTGCAGTATCCCGGTGGACCCACACGTCAGATGTGCCGGGATCAAACACCAACACAGCCGAGGATGTGCACCACTAATTAGCTCTATTCTAGTAAGAGCGAAGCTCCTATCCGGTGCCTCCATTTTCTTGTGTGGACTCACCAGGATAATCGCGCCTGAACATGAGAAAGACTGTTCAAACAAGAGTAATGTGAAAGCAAAACAAAAAGGTCGAATGCAATGAGCTGGTCTTAATCGGGACAACAGCTTAAAAGCATGACAGCCATATTGGGAAAATGATATATGATAATCAGCTTGGACAAGGGTGGATAGCTGCATATTGGACACAGTAGCTGACATAACTGATGCGTAAATCCAAGAGTGACAATGAACTTTTCATTGGGGATATTGCGAAAGGAATATATGCGCTGAAGGCAACAACTTGAATACATGATCAGTACAGAACGCGCGTCAGGACCATGTTTGACATTGTCGTTAAAGATTGATGTGTCCCGTCGAGGGGCCCCAATCGAGGGAGACGGCACTGATCCACACAGATGAGTTTTCTGGTGAAGCCTTTCATAATTCGTACCCAATTCATTGCCTAACCACCCCCCGGCACTTCTGTAATTTTCACGTTGTTTTGCGAAAAGGAGTCCCCAAGAAATTCGGTCGACTGGCATACGGAGCACTCGACCAAGCCATGGGCGAGGTGTATCTCACAAAATCCATTCGGCGTACTCCAGCACCATTGATCCGAAGTTCTTACCAGACTTGGACAATGATCCAAGGGGATGGATGGTTAGACTGCCTTCGTCGGTCAGGTTTTTAAGCCATACAAGACCGCAGGATTGTAAACTTGACCTCTGACAAATAAACTGATGTCATACCCGCGCTACCGGTGACGCAGTTTCACAACAGCTGCTCTGAACTTCCTGATCCAAGTGGAATTATCGTCCTTAGCTAGACCACCGCGTCTGCCCCGGTAGAAAAATGTATCTGTTATCTTTGGTCAACTCAATCGCAAGCATGACTTCTCGGTTCGGGCCTATCTAGACTTTCAGTAGCACTTAACACCTTGTAAGTGTGAAACACGTGCCAAACGGTGAGCCACCGTCACTTAATATCACCCGCATCACGGTGGTGTCAGGTACGAGAAAACCGATATCGCATGAATACTCGATCTTTGTTAGCAAACGCCCCGTAGGAGCATTTCGATCCCACTGGAATAAGAGGTTGGCTACTTGCCTTTCATTATCAAATCAGTGGTGAATTTGAAGATGGAAAGATGAAAGAAGACAATCTATTGGTCGAACAAACAAACAATCCGAAGGATGAAAGTCGTGTCTATGTTCAGTTTGTTCGTGATACACCATAATCCCCACAGATAGCCACTCGGTCAGGAATATTTTAGATGGTATTCTTTGTTCGCGACCTGGAGTCGGCTTTTTCTGAAGAGCACCAATGCAGTAAAACCGAGGCTTTTGGTGCATTTCAAGAGCTGAAGCCACGAATGCCACGAAGGAACTTTCAATAGACTAGTGTGGACTCGTTGTGTTTCGGATAAATTTACGACGGAACTAGGGGTGATGGTCTTCTCGCCACAACACCTAGGTCAGAAAGTTCCATGTGTGACCGATGGTCTAAACTGCTGGGACCCACGAGACACTGTCAAGGAATACCATCTTCCATGTGCCCTTTTTATGAGCAAGCGTTTTGGCCTACACAAGAAATTTGATTGATCAGCAGCATTCAAATCGATTTATTTGCGTACGGCCAAAAAGTCAACATTCTACACACGTCCCATCAGTATAAGTGTATAAGTATATATTATATTATAATATATTATATTATATCATATTATATTATATCAGTATCATATTATATTACATCATGTCATATGGCGTTACTTTATCTCCCTTTTAGCGTCAACCATTCGCCTGTGGCATCGCGGAAGTCTCTCAACAAAATAACAAGAATGTCTTTCAGGAAAGACAAAAGTGCCCAACATACACGCAAAGTGCACGTTTAACCGAACTTATTCTCATTTAAAACGCTAGGCGGTTTCTCAAGCACCCTCGTTAATATGCAGAAATCAAATGTTTTGTTTAAAAAACGGATTCTCCTGCCTGTCATTTCCTCGGGGAAATGCTTTGGGCTAATGATGGATTTGGCCTCCGAATCTCCAAGGGCAAAAATTATACAAGAAGTGAACGAACCCATCTGGCTCTGCCTTCAATTAGTGCAGTTCCATGCTCCTTCCCACTTTGAGAACGTCTTGGAAGGCATTTTTTGTTTCGGAAAGTCACAACCGTGTTTGGCAATCCTAGGCAGATTTGCGGAATTTGATGCACACAACCGCCTTTGGTAATGGAGAAAACAATCTGAAAGGAAGACACATTTGCCATCCGAAGCACTTATCGGGCCCCCCAAGTTGCTCGCTTTTCAAAACGACTCATGCACTGGGGACCATGTAGTAAGATCACACACAAAAACACACGAAACATACAAGTTCTACCATTGACCGTACAGTTTTTAGGCGGTGAAGTTGACTAAAACATCTGCTCACAAGCTACCTGACGCACGGTTTGAGTCAAATGACCGTTGGGGACTCCACACACACACACACACAGCACAGTTCAGCGCGCCATAGGCAGAAAGTTGCATACAGTGCAACAATGCCCTATATTACAAAAGCGTACCTAGCGAATGATTCCAGAGAAAGGATCTCAAAGTCTTACTTTTTCCCATTATGTCTACAGCGTTCGTCCTTCAAAAGTAGTCTCCAACGGTGATGCGCCAGTTAGAGAATTACTTATTCCTTTTGTAATAAGTGTCCTATGGTAACTGAGGAAAACGATAAATCTTAATGGTCATTTTGTCTTGTAAGTGAAGCCAATCTATGCTGAAAAGCTGAGAAGCTCGGCGCGGCATTTTCATCCTTATTTCCGAATCACCTGCAGTGTACTACAGGACGAAACCTCCAGAGGGAATTCCCAAGTGTCCTTATGCTAACATTACTGTCCATAGAAAGTTTTATGCAGGATCAGAATCAACACTGTTTGAGCGGCCGATAGTTCATCTCACAGGATAAAGAACAAGGCGTTCATGTTCCATTCGTTCAAATCGGTAGATGGGCATTTTTTTTACTCAAAGCGCTTCTCCCCTCTCATTCAACCTGTTGAGAAAATTACGCCATTTCTCCGATGTTTTTTTCGTAAAAATATCTCTGTTCTACCAAAAAAATCCATTCGTGTTTGTCTTGAAAATATTGAGGCGTATTTTCTTCAAAATGAAAAAAAACTGTGAACCCGTTCATACTGATTCCGTTTTTGAGTAACACTCAATGTTAAGTGAAGTAGCGTCCATAAAATAAACGATAAATCAATGCGATAAATCAATAAGAGCGGGTATCGGAGTGAGTGGTGTTCACATTGGACAAGTCCCGTCCGAATTATATCCTCTTCTAGTTAAACATGAATCACGTTCACCCGAAGCGCCAGTCCCGATGGCTTAAAAACTGCCCTCCCCAAGACGGTGATCTGGTTGAAGAAAGTTATCGGAACATTTGAGGTGTGCGTCCACCTTGGTTTTACCATCAGTCATTGTACATGTGCAAGCATTTCCGACAGTTGTAGCCAAACACAGTTGGCGAACAATGTCGTCTTATCAGTGTAGTAGAAATTGGATTACACCGTACAATATTGTTGTCCCACTTGGTGGATTGTTAGATCTCCATTTAGGCATGAAAGGTTTTTCCGCATAAGTCGATTGATGGACAACCCCGAAAACGCATGCGACGTGGTGTTTGTAGAAGTTCATTTTCTCTCTACTGTAAGTAGTTGGATAAACTTGTAATGAGAGCCCCACGCTTGTCTGGAATTCGGTCAACTGCTTGCTCACGGCCTGAGCTTTGGATTTCAGCATTCCTGATTAGCTTTGCTTTGTTTTTTTAATGCAGACCGCATAGTAATGAGTAGCGCCAAACTATGGAAAAAATTGTCTAGCAACCGTACCGAAGATCGTCAAAAATTCGCAACCGTATTTGGTCGTAGAATCGTCTTTTTGATTAGCAGTCCTCGGTTATTCTACATTCATTTATTGTCAGATAGTTTCATCATTTGAAACATCGATAGATTCGTGGGAGCAGTGTACTCTTTTCGCCTTTTTTGTCTAGTTAACCCACGAGGACCCCATTTAATGGGAAACTCATTGCATAAATTTGTATATTATATGCATATATAATATAGTAAGCCTGTAATTCACATATGGTATGTGATAGCCCTCTTGAACATTGTGAAATTCGGTGCTCTTTTTCACATGATTGGTGAAAAAACACCGCTTTCATTGTCTTTTGTGGATAGGTTGAAACAATCGAGGCTCCACAGAGAGTGAGAGAGAGCACTAAAACCAGACGTGTCCACTTTTTGCTGTCAATCAATTATTGTTTAACGTGATCGTCCTGTGTCCGGAATTTTAGGACGGTTAATTAAACATCTGGTTTCACAGACGGTATTGACATGGTCAATCGCTTTCACAGACCGAAACGACTGATCTAGTTCCTGCTGGTAGAATGACTACTTGGTATGTTTATTCGTAACACAAGTTTGCTGAAAATTTGTCAACAGCTCACGACCGGTTTCGCCCTTCTTGGGGCTCATCAGGTAGGCGCAGTCACCGGGTTTTCAACAACCTTATGTTCCACTTGGTATGTTTCTGTTCGGATGACTTTTGTTTTCGTTTTTTAATTGGTTGACTACGTTCACCCAAGTAGAGTGTCCTTGACTTCATCCATTTTCAACAAGGTTTGTATTAGGACAGTAAACATATCATCATTATTTTCATCTCTGATATTCCGTAGCGGACCTGTGGATGTCCTTAAATGGGTTCGAAATTGAAGGTCACGGGTTAATCATTTTCGCTGAAACGGAGGGCTTTCATGAAGGTATTGTATGAGTTATTGGAAGGATAACTTGATGACCCTGGGGAACGGTCTGGAGTGATGACATCATCTGAAGAAATTGTCTTGGGATGGGAGCTAAAACTTCACCAAAGACAGTACCCGCAGATGAGTGTCCAGTTCTGCCAACTTCCCGCATAACTTCTCAGAATATTTACGGTATTAGCACGGGCCTGTCACCTCTTTATTTGTGTGCAATTCGACTTACGAAATCTCTGAAGGGTTGCGCTTTAATAAGCTTACACAAAAAAATTTCGCATGTGACTTTCGTGATTTTATGTACACTTGCGAGGTGACTGGTGAGGCCTCATACAGTGTTTGACGAATTGTGATTGAATATCTGAACGCGAAGAATGAAAAAGGGTGTTGACTGTACTTCACTACAACTAACTGCGCTTCTGGTCCACCCACTTAGTTTGAGGTACACAATGTGACCTTGACATTGCTTTCACTGACCTTGAAATGGATGGTGTCCTAAGACCGAATGAGAATTTCGCCGGTAACCAGTTATCTGTTAAATTCAAGAGAATACTCTCTCCGGTCATCTTGTACAGTACTGCATTTTAGGAGTGCTGGTCATCCGAGAGTAGAGCGGATGAAACCCTCATCACCTGCTGGTGGCTGGCTGATTGCGCAGACTCCGCGTGGCAAGTCGTGTGGTCACGTTAATTCCAGTCAACTGGGTTCTGTGGTTGACGAGTCCATACTGACCATTATGGTTATAGCTCAGTGGTAATTGATTATTGATTTATCTGTATCCCATAATTGATTTGAACCCGTCTGAATTTCGATAAACACAGGCTTCATACCTTAGGACTAGTTTTTGGACAGAAACATGCAAATATCACTCACTGTCTTCCTGTTAACACCATAGATTTCACGATGGAGGTTTTTAAACAAACTTCTCTGCTGTAAGAATTCGATCACTAGGCCCTTCAACTAACAGATGGGCTCACTGTGAAGAGTGATGTTGCATCTATCAAACAGTTGGGTAACTTACTGCCTCAGTTTGGTAACTCTGTACGTCGTACAACGACTAACTTAGTAGTGGCTACTTGAACGGCTACCCTAATTTGTACACTAATTGGATTTGGACAGAAGACCCAACCGAATATTCCGTTTGTGGTGGCCCGCTGCAACAGAATACGCTGTTTCAGCTGACACAGTATCCGAGATCTCACAGTAGGTTGTGGTCTAGTCCTAACAAGCTACTCACAAGGTCGCTGAAATCTCTTCGACAGCCCGAGCTTGCCTATCTTGAACGGCATGACGCCCATGTTTAGCACTGATGCTTCACTACCGTAAAAACCGAACAGATTTCGACAACAAAAGTAGGTTCAGTTGAATCCACCTGGGTTTGTCGTTTATAGTTTACCTGGATTCAATTCAGTCATCTGTCAAAACCAGATTCGTGTGCAAATAAGCATATATGTCAAGATCCATCTATTTTGGGTTCAAGTAGAACATTAGGTTGAGGAAACTTGGATACTGCGCCTACCTGATGAACGGCAAGAAAGATGGACTATTGAAGAGTTATAAGTGATTTTCCGAGTAACGCGTTATGACTAGAGAATAAATGAACTTGCTGCCACTTCTGCCTTACGGCAGTTGGTTCAATTTTATTCAGTTTGATCCTACATATGATTTATGCTGTTAGGGGATGTATCAGGAAGGTCAGATTCCTGAAAGCAACCACTGAATGCCCGAAATCTACTGAGACCCTCAACTCCACTAGATGATGGCGAGACAAGCAACGCCCCCTCAATATGCAACGCCTCACAGCCTTGTATCAAAGCCAGACAGTGTAACTCAGCGTTGGACCAATAAAATAGCTTGAGGCCGTTGTATTTTTGCACTCACGCTCTCGCACTTTCTTGTTCGGAATAAAGGTGTTATGTTCCCTTCAGTGAGTTTTTGCCGGCACTAGGCACTGGAGCAGGGTCAGTAGTCAGATACAACAGATTGCCGAATAAGCAGATGTAACTGAATGAATCACTGAAAACATTTATTTTCCCAACTTTCGCTTGTCCTTTGCCAATATGACAGTCTATCGGTCTTTAACAAAATGTTGAATTGACCTAACAGCATCGGCTGAAACTTGGCAGATAAATTTCCCCTGTGGCCTTCGGCCGACCATCGAAAATATACGGCGAGTGAACACTGAAATGCGGAATCGAAAGTCATCTGGAGAAGACATGCTTTACAACAGAATTCTCCAAGTGTGGTGCGAACATGAGCTGACAGGAAGGGGAAATTCTGCCAAAGTTCAAGGATATCGTGGTCATGTCATCCCACAGAGGAAAAGAAAACGAGATTTCACCTGAAAACCCCAGAGGTAACCACAGAGACCTGCTGAGCTGGCACTGGTGCTACTCAACCGTCTGACAGGTAAGTTAATCGAGGCACACATCACCAAAGAATATCATAAACGAACGATTTTAGTTGAGTTTCAGGTAATTCTGTCGTCAAAATCCAAGTTGGTATACAAATGATTGTAGTTCGCTAAAGTAGAATCCTCGCTGCCAGCAGCACGCTAAACTGCACGACAGCCTCAGAAGAAGTTCCATTAAAATCGCCAGCCTCTTTGTGCTCTCTCCATAGACCTCACGAAAACCTTTGACTCGGCCAACAGAGAAGTATTGTATTTTGATGTTGAGGACCTCACCGGCACATGACAGGGATGAATCCTTGTCCACGCTCTGTTCAATCTCTTACCACTAGTAATTGTGGTACCACTTTCATAATGGTTCGTGTCAGATTGACAGATGCACGTTCGACGCCAGGTGGTTTGATGTGAGGAGTCCAACCCATCGAATGTGACCATTGTTGTTCAAAAACGCGCGCCACATGCAGTTCTTAACGCCGTTTCGCATGTCAATACTAGATCAAAGTATGTGGACTTTTCACGGAACTTCGCCACCTCGAATGCACACTGTATGGTGGTTTCAACGTGAACATGGATCTGGCGTTGACGAGACAAACCTGGGAAACGGGTTTGAGGAAACCGAAGCTCACGACTGGGTCTGCAAAGCAATGCAATCATCTACCCTGTTGCGTGGCGTCAAAAATCCGGCCGTTTCCTGACGTAACGTCGAAGACGATTTTAAACAAATCTGACGCGAAATATTAGTTCGCATCCACATAACCGGCAGTTGCTCTGGGAATTTTCGACGTGAAGCAGCTGCTGTTTGGAGGAGGTGCCAGAAATTCGCTTGTTTGCATACATATTGCTCTGAATTTTCAGGATAATATTCCAAAAGCCATTGTGGATTTTTTTGTAGCGCTCAATCACTGATGGCCTAGTTTTTTTGCTATCTCTAGCAAAGGTTGTATGGTCCAGTACCTGATATTCGCCAGTGCACTCATTTCTGTCTTCGGTGCTTCAAAACAGTTTTACAATTATCGTCTAAGCAGATTCTCATTTGCAAATCAATTTGGTTTTCACGAGAGACTCAACTGAATCTCTGGTTTATGATGTTTCTAAGCGATCGAATGTGGTGCACCAGGCCACCTTATGTTTCACTCAGTGCGACATTCGAGATATCCCGATAAATTTATAGACGTAATACACTGCTCATAACGTTGCTGAAAGCTCTTCGACAGCCACCGATCAGTTTCACCCTTTTTGGGGCTCATCAGGTAGAAGCAGTCCAGGGAGTTTTCCGTCAACCAAACTGGTAACCAAATGAGTGTATTCGTCGAATTTCCTGACGTTTGAATTCGATTAGAACATAAGGTTAACGGAAACTCGGGGACTGCGTCTACTTGATGAGCTCTAAGAAGGACTTAACCGGTCGTGGGCTATCGAAGAATTTTCAGCATGCTTATGAGCAGTATACTGTCTTTAGGACTTCCACCAAACGAACTACCCACTCTTCAAAACTCGCGCAGATTAGATGTCCATTTTTATCTAACCTGAAGATTTTATACATTGATTAAAATGTGAACGGAAACCCACTAGAACCCTTCCTGTCAGAGTAACACCACGATTCGGCCCACTGGACGAATGTGGAACGTTTACGCAGTGCCACTAATTAACGCATCCTCATGGTGACGGAACATAATGGTATTTTGTTCTGGTATTTGTTCAACCTACGGTTCATATTACCAACCATTTTGTTACGGTCATAAATGGCACGTACGAAGTTATCTGACTTATATTTACAAAAAATACTAGCCATTTCATGGCAAACGCTAAATTAATCTGCCAATTTGAGCGTAATTGGAGATCCAGACATGCCAACAGCACAGCAAGGTGCTTTCGAATCCGGGTTGAAAAGTAAATCCCAGAACAGTTGTGCGAGTATGAATCACCATGTCCGAAATCTGCTGGATCCAGACATGCTTAACATACTAATCGTGTGTTAACCTAATGATTGCCTTCAGGATCTTTTTTGTGTTGGAACACAACTGAAAGCTTTACGTTTCGGGGCTGTAGTAACACACCGTCCCAAACCTGAATTCAGCGCCAAAAAGCGGATGGTAATTTCATTAAACTAGCTTGAAAATCATGAAAAAACTGGTCACACAGTTTGAGACGTCCCTCATTTTATTGTTGTTGGTATTCACCACTCGAATCCTATCTCCAGTGGATTTCCATTTGCGTCTGTTTTCAGTTAACTACTCTGGACCTATATCGATCGTTATTTGTGCTAGTTTACAGTTAACTACTCTGGACCTATATCGATCGGGTCAACCGCGTCACGTGATCCATTGGACCTTTGTTAGTACTTCTTGTTATTGACTCAGTAAGTGGAACAAAGCATTACCAATTACTGGACTGTGATGGAGATGTTCACACACACACACACAGCGGATATCACATTCTGGCTTTTTCTGCTTTCGATTCAGCTAGTTTAAAGACCTTTTTGTCGTGGCTGTGACCCTTGGTATTCCTAAAACTGGACAAGCTGTAATCATTTTAAGGAATCGCAAATGTTAGCCGGAGCACGAACTGCTTTGACACGTAGTCTGGTTTCACGCTGAGTACCAACCATTCATGCTGGACACAATTTATGACGTAGCCCTCGATTTCCGTTAGGTTGACGTTTTTGCATTTTTTTGTCGGGTAAGTGGAGAAGCATACGAATCCAACGCAACACTTGACTTTCACGGGAACAATTTTGGGTGAAATCGTGTTCAGTAAACTTATACGTCTGTATTAAAATTAAAAATGGCGAATTTCGAATGGAAACTTTGACCATGTGCTCTAGATTTGCTGAAGATGCCTCAACAAACCAGCCGTCGACACACGGGTACATATGGGCCTTTGGATCATGGTTTTCTGCATTCCGAGATTGCCAGGCTACCAGAAGATACACCGAAACAAAGAGGATTCACCGAGAGGGATTCTGGATCCTAACATTCAGGAAGCAAGTGGCAATCCACAAGAAGAAAGATTTCGGACTGCAACTCCTCCAGTACAATTAGCACTGTCTCTTTCTTCATTAAAGTAGATGCTTTAAGAAATCTATGAAGAATGCCGATACCGGACAGTCTAGTCATCTAGAAGTGACCTCGATGCCCATGGGCCTTCCTGTGTAGGTCCTTGTGGATAATCCACTCATGAATTACTAGACATACAAAAATAACGAGGTTCAAACTTTAAATACCACAATAAAAATTACCAAGCATACGTAGATTGTCTCTAAGGCTACTTGAATGAACCACAAGCGTCGGGATGACAGTTTGTCAAATCGCAAACCAGCCTCTATCTCAGACCTCCTCACCCAACCACTGCATGGTCATTACTATTATTAGTAACTAGCGCTACACTGCAGCAAAACCCCGTAACTTTATTTCATTAAACCCTTGTAATGGAAGGAAGAACGAGATGGTTCAAAGACAATGGCCCATGAGTGGCTCACCACAAACAACTGAGGTGCCTACGCATCCAGTATTCAACCAGATCACCTGAACGGAATGAACGACCCCAGCCGTCTGGTTCACTGTCTTCAGCCAAGCACAAAATGTCGCATGGAGGCCACCGTGGAGGACGAAGAGCGCCAATGGAGCCCAAAATTTGCCTGACTTTCTTTTTTCCCTTTTCCACTTGATGCTGTGTCAACTTCGAATTAGGCGTGCAAAACATCGCTCTTTACAGCTCACGACCCAGACCCCTAGCCTATGGTGATGGATTCACTCTCGCAGAGTGAAATATCTGCTCCACCCAAGGGCCCGTTTCCCCAATCGCCTCATTGCCAGTTAGTCGGTCTAAATCACTTCTTGTTATGGATCTGAGGCATCTCTGGTCAGAAACTTAACCAGTTATCACACCCGCTCCCCCGCCAAGTTCATCAGCCAGATAGCATTACATCCCACAGCGTAGTATAATATACGTGTCCTTTGAGAACCGCTTCGCACATTCTGAGCGACACGGTCTGTGGGGTTGAGTATGAAGTTCAGTTTTACTTGTACAGAACCAACGGCCACCGACGAATTCTTTGCCAGCTGGCGCTGAAAATAGGGTGATGACTAGAGTTTGTAGCTACCCGGTCACCCACATACTTGACTGTTCAGCCCACAGTCGCTCACTGGATCACGAGACTTGTCTTTTTTTATACCCACAAACCACGTCACTTTAAGTTGACACATCGGACACCGATTGTCTGTATCGTCTAGTCAGCGCAGCAACTACTCATGTGCTGACACATCCACGTACACGCAACGGACCTACATATGGGGAAACCGAACACAGTCAGCACACACAGACTTGCGTGCGCGTAGGGAGCAGGAAGTCAACCCCTCTCCACAAGTCCACGGACAATTATGGATCACGTGTAGCAGACGCACTGCGGAGAAAAACACGTCCCCACCGTCCGGACTTTCAACAAGGGACTCTCACAGACGATAAGTTCTTTTTTTTACTTTCTCCCATTTCGCATAGTATTTATTTTTACACGTGTTGCAACCAACCACTGTCAACCATACAAAAAACTTTTTTAGTGCATACACTTTCTGATTTGTATTATGGCTATCACCACAACTGTGTACTAATAAATCCAGATAATTCGGTACTCTGTAAGAGCATCGCCACGTGTGGGAGTTCCTGGTGAATAGTTGTTGGACTGAACCATTCGGACGATCACCAGTTTCTGCATCTCTAACCCGGACGAGATCCAGTGTACCAGAACGTTTTCAAGAATAAGCTGGTCTGTAGTACAATATCATTTATGTAAATGACAGGTTTTGAACCTTAGCTGGGGTCGGCAATGCATGCAACACGATGGGATTTCGGAATGTTGGCGGGCTTGAGAGATTTTGATTTGATCCCTGGTCCAACCGGATCCAAGTCTTAGATGCTACTTGAAGGGATATTCGCCCCCATCCAATATTTTCACTCGTTCCTCGTTCATCCACCATTCATCCGATATTTTATTCCACAATCAAAGTAATTACTCGCCAGAAATTGCCGAACAAAAATTCTACAATCTGTAATTCAAAGTTACACNAAAGTTACACTTTTCTGGTATGATTGTGAACTCTTCCGATACAACTGGAGACAAGTTTTGCAGCGCAGACGACAAATATGGTCTCCGCTGTTTAGGATAGAATATTCCCACTGGGTTGGCCGGGCACACTTGGTGGAAGGACAACTATAACTAAAGGACAGCAACCAATAATTGCCTATGTTGTTCTACGGAGGTGCCCTCACAAATGAAGTGAACCCGTATTTGGAACTAGCGTAATCAGCCAATGTTCCTCAAAATCGAGGCTTCTAAACGAGACAGAAAAGTGGATGGTGGGCTGTCGAAAACCAATTACACTAGGCGCAAAGAAATACTACTCAGTACAGAGTTTATCAGTCACAGGTATTCTGGCTCGTGCGAAATAAAGTGGCTTCTCTCTTGCTAGGCAGCCATCTCCCGGGTATTAGACTGCACTCCCCTATTCTACTCATTTTCAAAAAAAAACTGGTTTTATTCGGTGGCTTAACTGAATTCCAACTGACTCTCTCGTTTGTGATATTCTTCAACTGGATGTGCTGCACAAAGACCGCCTCACGTTTCAGTCGGTACGATATTCGAGGTACCGCAGTATGTTTTCTTGAGAGAAGTTACTGAGTTAACTTGTGAGTAGTATTGTTCTACATGTTGGTAAAACTTTACTGGCTACCGACGCACTCTCACTTGGAAGAGGTTGAATTCACACGACGGCCTGATTACTATCTTGCACACAGTCCAAAACAAATATTAACTTTTGAACTCAAATTTTTTACAAAGTTGTGTTGAACGCTGCCACTTCGGTGCTCATCACCCTCATTGGCCGATTTTAGGTGCGGTCTGGTGACTTTATTTAATGAGTTGTGTTTCATTTCTGTTAAAACTGACAAGAAAAATCACTCCCATTCATGTTTCATTTGAAAACCGCCAAACTACCAGATGCCCCATGACATCGAGGAGCAAATCGGACTGTGACAGGTTGGCTGGGACGGAAGATAAACGCCTGTCAACAGAGATTGGAACAATGAACATCTTTTAGGCTGCGTCACTCTCACATGTACAAACTTTGGGTTTATCTCTGATGTCTACAGCGCTGTGGGAAATTTTAGGCGTTCAAGCATAGCTTGTCTGAAGTGGGAATTACCGACTCACTCACAGTACCCTCAGCTAAAACGTAGCTCAGAGGAAGAATCATTTCACAAGATGAGTGAAACTTTCACTTTAAAACTAGTCACTCGAAAAGCCAGTGATCACGTGACCAAGTAATGTGGATTCTATGGTGGTGCCTTATCTTGCTTGAACGCGAGCTAACTGCAGTGCTCATCAGCCGCACGTGTCCAAACTACTGCGCAGGAGGTCGCGGGTTCGAAACTCCCCCCTGGAATTTCATGAAATTTGCATTGATGATGGTTCTCAATAAGGGGGAAAACAGCTCTACAGCGCCTGTCAGTCTTCCAGCATGGGTGGATTTAACTCATGAGACAAAATTTTTGTTAAAAACACAAATTTTCGTTAAATTTTAGCGGACCACTTTCCCGTTTTCATCATTTTACAGTGCGATTTTCTTAAAAATTTTCGAGTTTAGCTTCATAGGTTGCAGATATCACTACTCACAAGGTTGCTGAAAACTCTTTTACAGCCCACGACCCGTTTCGCTCTTCTGCTCTGGGCTCATCAGGTAGACGCGCAGTCCCCGAGTTTCCGTCAACCGTATGTTCTACTTGAACCCAAATTGGATTGTTTTCCAGTAATGCACTCATTTGCAAATAAATTTGGTTTTCACAACAGACACAACTGAATCTCTCATTTATGATATTCCTTTACGATATCTCGAATATCGTGCCCACTGAAACATGAGGCGGCCTGTGAGCAGGACTTTCAGTCGTAGAATATCATAAACGAGAGATTCAGCTGAGTCTCTCGTGAAAACCAAATTGATTCGCAAATAAGTGTGTTTATCAATCATTGCGGTTTGTTTTTTTACCGATCTATCCGATGATAACATCTGTCAGGGGCGAAAAAATGATTTCTATCGAAAGCGCGGTTTCTGTTCGGAACCAAGATATGTGGGAACGTGGTTTATCTGCCACACTCAGAGAAGATGGTTGACAGAAGTAATGACGCGGTGTGTGTCTGACAGAAGCTGTGTGACACAAAAGGGATCCGTTCAAAAGCAGAATATGATGGGGAAAGAAATTACACACTTGTTCTGGCTTTTGAAAAAAGATCGTGCAGAAACGCCTAGATAGCATTCTTTCGATGCTATCGTCGAATCCGTCAAGGTAGAAAAGCCCGTGCGTGTGATTTTCCCGCCACTATTCTGTCTTGAACAACTAAAAGTAACTTGAATGCACAAGACGTGATTAAGTCCCGACGGACTGGGAGTGATTTATGCTGTCGCATTTTTCCGTTCCCCCTAGTGGAGCGAAAAAGTGCCGAACATTAAATCAACTTGGTGCACAATTTAAATTCCGAATTACTTCTCAAGTGGAACATCAGCGTAGACGATGGTGATAAAAAAAAATCAATCGGTGGGCCGCTGAAACGCAGTCAGATATTTAGAACAGGGTTATGTAGTGTAGACGTGCTGTAAAACACAAGTTGGGTCTGGGTAATAATAGATGGAATATCACAAATAGGAAATTCAGTCGAATCTCTCATGAAGACCAAGCTGATATGCTTCTGTAATCCACTAGCTTCTAGTTAACCGGGCCATTGGAACTCGTCATTATGGTTGTGTCTGATGCGTACATCGATCGAATTCATCCTCGTTTATGATGCCTTTGAGAAACTGGATGTGCTACACCAGGCCGTCCCATGTTTCAGTTGGTATGATACTCGGTATATCGCGATACATGTATAGACATAATACACTACTCATAAGGCTGCTGAAAACGCTATGACAGCCCACGAGCAGTTTCGCCCTTCTTGGAGCTCGTCAGTTAGGCGCAGTCCTCGACCTTCTGTCACTCTTATGATGCTTGTAAAAACATCACAAACGGGAGCTTCAGTCGAGTTCCAGGCAAGTCCCTCGAAAAGCCAAATTAGTTTGCAAATGAATGAGTTTCGCTGATTCCGTACTATTTGAGTTCAAGTGGAACATAAGGTTGACGGAAACTCGGGGACTGCGCCTACCTGATGAGCCCAGAGCAGAAGGGCGAAACCATTCGTGGGCTATCGAAAAATTTTCAGCAACCTTACGCCAAGTGCATAACCAATTCATCCTGCTATTTTTACGCTTGATTAATTAGTTAGTGTCAACCTACTTACTGCTAGACATCCAGGATATAAGTTATGGTATACAGCCTCACCCTCACTGACCGCAATTGACCAATAGTACGTATTGGCGCTTAGCTCTTTTAACATACTACTTTCTTCCAAAACAGCAACTAAGAGGCCAAAATAACCGTTGGCATTTTCATAAACCGACTTAAGAGGTCACTGTGGTTTGAGACTGGTAAAATGTAACTTGTATGATTTCCTCACCATCGTGTGCGCTCGGTATTGTTGATCGATGGACCGACGTTTCTAGAAAATCAATAGTTCATATGCTACTCAATGCACTTTGCTGTTCACCAGCAGAGCCTAGAATAATAAAGTTAACAGTTTGCACTCATGGAGTACCCTAGCACCCTTATACAAGCCGACTGCTATCAGAAGGCCTTTGCACGTTTGTTGGTCGATTTTGTTCCTTGTAGTTTACATCGAAATCAGTGTTGTCCAGCCAATCCGCATCGGGTATCACTCGATCATATTGAACACCCGTCTATAAAATATTCGGCCTAAGTTAGGCTTGTGAGGTGTGCTTTACAAAAGCATCAGAACAATGCACAGATAATATTTTATAAACTCCCTTTTGCACATTAATTTAGCCTGGATAAGAGACTCGGGTGATTCCCAACTGAATCTCTCTTTTACACAGTGAATAATCAGAGTGAGGCCGTGATAAGTTTTCAAAGTCGTTAAATATATGTCAAATGACAGGCGTTAGAATGAGGGTAACAAAAGAAACTGATTCGTTTACCGCTGATTGAACCACTGAATGTAATTTCTTGTAAAACCTGCTTGGAACATTTTGACAGAACAAACGCGTCATTCACGACCAAACAGCTGCAACCCTCCGATTCACAAAAATGTACATAAAAGCACTCATCAAGGTGAGGTGTCATTCTGCGGACAGTCAATCAGTTGATAGACAGATGCATCCTTTACGATGGGAAAATCCGTGCGTTGGTTTGATCCGTATGTGCAATGAGACTACTGAATATCCAGCACAAAAATTATCTGGAAAGAATATCCGCTCTGTCGTCCACACCCCCTGTACATTTAGCCGCAAGTGCGTCCCCATTGCTTGAACCTTCAAAACGCCGTCACAAAGGCTTCACCTTTTCTTTATGGCCACAGCAAATCCATGTCAAGGTGGTCTGTGTTTGGCATTTGTTGTGAGGATATTAACAGAGATAGTCGGAATAATACTCATTTTCAGACTCATTTGGTCTCACAAAGGGAGAGTTTACGCTGAATCGCAGTTGAACCTCCTGTTTGTGATAATGTTTAACTGAACGCAATAATATTTCAATCGGTACACTATTCCAGAAGTCGCGTTGTACATGCTCATGAGAATACTACTCTTGATTTTGCTGGGAACTCCTCGATGGCTCTCACTCTCTTACACCTATCTTGGTATCCATCATTCAGAAATGCACACGCGACAAGTCGTGGGCTGTAGAAAAGTCATACAAAATCTCCTGAATAATGTTACACGTTGAATGAAGACCCTATTATCAAAGGAGTACCCACATTTAGCTGCATCAAGTTGGACTGTATAATGGCAGACCCGATAACCATCAAGTTACTAGAGCCGGACGACCTAAAAGAGCTCTGAACAATTCTGCGTCCATAATATGAACGTTTGTTCTGTAAATGTGCTTTCCCGATGCCTGTCTGGCCGCGTGCGTCTCCACGACTACATCTTTATGACCGCATGTGCACCGTGGTCTGCAAGGTGTGCTTGCCAAGCTTCCGTGCAGGATGCACAAATACACCTTGAATGATCACTGTACATTTCGTGGCGTTTCACCATCCAAATCAGGGAGAATAGTGGCTGCTTCGGGATCCTTCAAATGGATTGGACAAGAAGAAAGCAACATTCAGCAGGAACCCGATGACCAATGTTGATAATTTTGGGATCCCGTCGTCACGTCAGTAAATATCTAGTGGTTAAATTAGGGATAAATAATGAAACAAACTGCTGAGGTTGGTTACTACACCGGACAACCTGAAAACACGGACAGTCGGGTGACGCAGTACCCAAAAATCACATTTACGTGGATGCTGCTGGGTTGTTCAGAGAGCCGTTGAACCACTGAATCGATCAGCTCATGTCACACGACCAAGGCCGAGTCGGTGCTCGTACCAATCATACCTTGCCAGCACAATACCAGAATGCGCATTTGTATTGCTACTACTTTAAGCAACACCGATGGATCGATTACGGTAGTCTACTGGCTACTAGTAGGAGATGACGTGAAGCGGTCCGTTCGGAACGACCACGTGACTGGTTTCGACATGTGAGATGTAGCTAAGTTTTTGGTTAAACCGCTGAGTCTATTGATGTCACTGTAGCAAAGATGCTCCTGTTTCGAGGTGGTCGACCGGGCAAAAACATTCGCTCTGTCAGCCCTCTGCTGACCGCCATCATCTCACTCGGCTCATCAGCTAACGCAGAGCAATCAACCTCTCCACTAGCTTCCAAGCAAATCTTCCTTGTTAATCCCTTATCAGCCTCAAAAGATCGAATTCACATTGCAGGCTTCGATGTCAGGCTTCGATTTCAAACTGATCAGCAGGCATCTCTGTTTGGAACCTTACTTTCCGTTCTTGTCGATCTATGCTGTCTCCATAACTTAGCCTTCTACCCCGGTCGTTTACATCAAGCCTTGTTTAGAAGAGATCACCTGTTCCACATTGCATCCTTCGTAAATCTGTTGAACCTGATGAAACGGATTTCGGTATCTCCGGTGTTGTACTCGCACTCAGCGGAAGGCCAAATGCGCCTTACTGTACTTGATCCCTGCCGAACGGTTTTCTGGATGAAACAGCAGTAATACAGCTCGAGTCAAAGTTGGTAACTGACCCACGGCACCCACAACCACTGGTGACGTAGTCTCCATAAGTTGAAGGTTAAATAACACGTAGGAGAGCATTGTGGGTTCGGGCGTTCCACCAGTTTGTGCTGCACAGAAGAAACGTTTGGTAAGCAGGTTTTCACCTTCATCCATGCTTGTTAACTCCAACCCTAGACCACTATCCAACTGGGCCCCGGCGGTACCAAGTCCACGTGCATGAGCGTTGGTAGCCCCAACAATCGTGACAATATCTAAGGTCTTTGGTGTCCACAACCCGAATTTCAAGGCGTCTTTTTCCTTTAACATGTGAGATATACTGTCTTTTGGCGTGTAAGCAGCAGGTAACGTTTTTTGGGTAAACAGACAATGCAACAAAATGCTTGTCCATCGTGCGCACTTGTTCTCCTCAGGCTATCATGTATGCACTACACTTATCAGCCCCTGCATCCAAAGTTCAGAGCCATTACAGTCGATACAAAACCAGTTTCCCCTGCACAACTGCGCTGATGATCTTACCGTCTTACATCTCTAGTTGTTATTCTAAACTATGTTCCAATTAGGCAACTCCCAAGAGAATTCCCTGAACAGTACGAAGAACTTTACTTTCACAAGCATCACCCGCCAGACTGTCTAACATACAGTCTTTGTCTCCTGAGCATATCGTTTGCGGGTGACCGAAAACTTCTGGCGTGGCCGCGATTGTTTTTCCGCACTAAATTACTGAAGAATATCACCACAGCACTTCAGTCCCCCGATACCAGTGAGGTAACCCTTCGGGGGTTTCATCCGTGAGCTAATGATCGTCCATTTGGCTTTACGGCACTACTGATACATGCCGAACAATCGGTTATTTACGGTGGTCACGAAGCACAAACCTTTCAGGTAGGTTGTCAATTTATTGTCTGGCAGATTTCTTTACAGAAGATTTCACCATTCTGATTACTTAGCACCGTACATATGGCAGGTTTTCGGCTATGAAGATATAAGCAACGCTTTGTCATTCACGGATGAGCCTTCATCGCTGTCCAAAATTGACCCACGCACAACTACTAAGGCACAAATAATTTATCCGGAACACACGCATGAGGTGGACCCCGCCAGTGGCCGATTGCTGCAAAGGGTGTGTTATGTTCAACAGGGGATGTCTTGACTCTTAGTTCCAACTCCCTTTTGACGCCCATTATATGATAGGGTGCCTAATCTATCATGTAGGTGCTATGTTACAGGGCTCGCGACTCGAGGCAGGTTTTCACAAATTTTTAGTCTTGCTGGACTGTATAAACGTCAGTAGAACAAACTGAATTTTACGAAATAATGCATCCTTTGGGGGCAGGGTAATCGTTGGCCTGAAGGAGTGGTTCGAAGTGCAAGCATCTCTTACAAAAGAAAATTCCACCGTTGAATTAAAACAGAACAAAATCCTATTTATACACATATGCGGCGGATTCGTTGTACAGACGCTCGCTCCGTTCGCGTAATAATCCGACACTTTTCATCAGTTTTCGTACACCGCAACCGTTCTGACTACCTGAGTGACCGTATGCGCCGGATCTCCCCCTTTTCCATGGAGGAAAATGTCGGTAGCTCAGGTAGCGTAGATGGTGGTAGTTGGCTTGTTCGCTGAGCTAGGCACAACTACTAAGCCACCGCTACGCACTGCTACGCTCCCCAATAACGCACTGATAATGTCACCTCGATTGGTAATGAAACGTTTGCAATCAAATTACCCTGCTCAGCGAACAAGCCAACGACCACCAGATCTCCCCCTGTTTATCTGTCTGACGCTCCACAAAAACACTTGCACATCCCCGTTAGGACTTGGCCACCTGCAGGAGATTCGACTGCACGGGTGCCGTAAAGGCAACAAAGCCCACCGCTGTGCTTCAGCGCGTCTCATTGAAACACCTTCCAAGCGCAAGTTGATGTGATCACCTACACAATTTGTTCTAAGCAGTAGAATGAGGACCAACGTGGGACACGTCAATGGCGAAAATTAAGAGTTTGTGGATACTATGTCAAGTTCAACACTGCCAGAGATGGCCAGATGCTCGACAAGGTCAAAGATGATAGTATGCGGAATCTGATCCTTGAGGAGATTAAGGGTACGTCGTAGGGTGGAGATTTTTGTAGTACTGCGGTGTGAAGCTTCTGTAAAATCCGAGCATGTGAAGGCCGGCAGGGATAGTGAAGAAGGCAATGAAGGATGTACCACCTAGAGAGTGAAGAAGTTAAACTTCTTAGCGTGGAGTGGCAGATCTACATATCTAGGGGCGCATTATGTGCAGTTTAACCACAGTCGCATGCAAACCATCTTATTTTTGACTGTACGGATCCTATGAGTGGATCTGCGAATGTCGTGCAAAACAGTGGACGGTGGGTTTCACGTTTTTCCCCGAAAGGCGGTATCATCAAACAACACAGATAATTTTGATCTGCGGGGCACACCAGATACCTCTGGCACAGCTACTTTTGTGCACCAGAACCAAATCCAGCTGCTGCGAACTGGAGTACGGTACTGAAACACCATCCATCGATGGATTTCTGGCACAAGGGTGTCAGGGAGACTAGCGTATTACAGTCTAGAACACCTACGACGATTTGGGTTCAAAAGTGGCAATTCGATTGTTTTAGTTGTCTACGTGCGCTCTAAGATTGGTGTTGTCCATTTGGACCGGTGCAATATCTGGCAAGGGATAGCGAAGTCAGCCATTCATTTGAAAGTGGCTTAGATTCTAGCGAGTACAAGCAGTCAGAGATTGATGGTCATTCGGATTGCTGATGGATCATTAGCTAGGTCTCCTGGCTCTGAGGTGTTTCTCTGGGAGGTTGATCCGACGAATAATACATGGTTTGAACTTATCGACTCCCTAAAAGAGGAGTGAGGTGACATTGTGGTCATGACGTTTGACAGAGATAGAGAGCAGGGTGATGGTTCTCGAAGCGATTGTCGGAGGACGAAAGCCAATCAGCTGTCATTAGTGTCCCAAATCGACGGGCCCAGCTCCGGACCTCTATGTACACAGCTAATTCCGCTTAGCTAACGGAAGAAAGGACGAGGAAGAGTTGAAAACGGTTGAGAATAGAATATCACAAAATTATCTAGCTGGCACAAGAAAGCTGAAGAAACTTCGAAGTTATGTAGAGTACTTCTTAGCAGTTGGGCATGAGATTCAAATTGCTAATAAACAAGTGCGAAGTGTGAGCCCCCGGAGACCTCAGACATATTAAGACTTTGCACAGGGTGATGTAGTGGTTTCATTGCAACATAAAGTCGACGCTGCATTATTCAACTTGTGTTACCTTGAACAAAGCTTTTAGGCAGTTCCTGAGAATAAGTGTGGAAGGTGCTTCAAACATTTGTTTTCTGTTACAGGCCTTGTGAAATGTAGGTGGAATGACCTAGGTGCAGGAAAGGTTAAAAAGGGAATGCAATGGTCGAGTGGAATAGAGGTATTTGAGGGCCGGCCTGAATGGAAATTTATTTGATGGGGGGAGTTAGATGGGTCGAGAGGGATCTCAGATTAGCATTGATGAAGAATCAGAATATTAGGGACGGCCATTTCATCAACCCCACCGCCAATGCAGGCGGTTATAAGACTGTGATAAAGGGTTTTCCTCAAAGCACCCGAAGGATGACGCAACCTTATGTAAGGATACGTCGGGTTAAGTTATCCAAAAATAATTTGAAAATGCGTATGCTATCTAGCAAAAACCATGCGGGAAAGCTTTGTGGAGATTCGTTTACATAACAAGAAGAACCATCAGTTTAATTTCAATGGCTGATAAAAAACAATGCGCTCGACCAAAATTCTTCCAAAATTGGTAGCATTCATAACCAGAGTTTCCATGCAGACCCTTACACAATTTACCTAAGTTCAGGGTACTCCGTGCGCTGGGTTTAACGTCCACTTACTGCAGGTGTTGTTGTTTTCTTCTACATTCTCTTTTTAACTGTAATCTTGGGTGCCTCTTGGCAATCGTATGGTGTTTGATTTCAGAGGCATCATGCCAATAACACTGGGAAAGTCCCCGTGAATGGTGCCCATAAAATGCCTGATTTGAAATCGTTTCATACATAATGGTTGCGCAGAAGATGAGGCAAGCGAAGCCTCAAGACAATCTAAGACACAACTCCTCTCCAACTACCGTACGAGGGAAGTTTGGATAGCACAGTGACATTCAAATGCTCGCCTAAAAATGAAACGCATATAAAAGGGCCGCTTTTTGGATGCACTAAACTTGGCTGTATCGGCTCTGGGGGAAAGTGCCAAACAACCTTTTTCTTGGCGACAACCCCTCCGATCTTAAACGTGCCATCATTCTGATGGTAACCTCGGTCTCTTGCTCTGTTGAAAGCACTGCTATTCAGTTTGCCGCGACCCGGTTCTAGTGCTTTTACTCAATTGTGGTGGGCCCACGGCCTAACAACAGCAGTTGTGATCGGTAGAGGCAAACCTCGTAGGTACAGAAAACCCAGAATATGTGAAATTTCCACCGGCTATTTACTAAGTAGACAATGAAGGCTTAAAGGTGAAATCCACCTCGAGATCACAACCTCTAGGCTGGATTGGGAAGCGCGAAACTGAAAGTTCAAGGTCAGGTGTTGTAGAAACTGTTTCTTGATTTTAATCCATCCATAGATCCTTAAAGGTGTTTTGTGCTGGGTAAATATTTGTCTAGGGCGGTCCCCCAATTAGTTGCGATCATTAAGACTAACAGGTCTCCCTTCTTCATTAGGCCTAATCTTGTCAGTACTAGTCCGCAGCTGATCAAGAGCGTTTAGTCCTTACCTACATAATGATTCTTGTCGAAGTGTTGCCACTGTCACACGCTTCCGTAGTCTTATCTGAACTACCAGCCCACATAGGTATTTAGGACTGACCGTGACCCTCGTAATACCATTCAGCATTTTCTTACTACCTTAGAACTCTGTCAACCGTATTCCCCCAAATCAGGTATCCCTCAACGTTTTCCGAAGTATCTCATTGTGACACCGCTCGCTTCTTCCTCCTTAGAGCGGTTGCTCGATCCCGAATTCCTATCATCTATTTCTCCGGTATGTTCAAAGAGGCGCCTCTCAGTCAAAACTCCAAGCTCCCACCATCCCTCACCTTTCGAGGAAGGCAAAGGCGGTACTCCAAGCAATCTCGGATTGTTTAGTAGTACTAACTGACATATCTTCGTCTCATCAACCTGGAAACACGCCTGTCACAGCCAAGAATAGGATCTCAGATCCTGAAAACCAGGAAATTCTCAGAACACGTCTGCACAAAGTGGAAAATGAAATGTCCTCCCTCCGAACCATTCAGTATATTTCATGCTTCCTAAATCTAGACGCAACGTGCGATCCAACCAATCAAGAAAAAGCGTCAATTCTTATTGAGACAACCGCGGGTGAAATTTGTCAACGCATCGAATGCCAGTATAAGGCCCTGGTATTCCACGCACCTGATCGAATTCCGGCGGAACACACCAAAACTGCCATCGTGACTGCAGATGGCACGCTGAACACCGTGTGCACAGCTCGGCGGCTCAGAAAGCTGAAACCATCCATGTGCTGTCCAATAGTGACACAATTCCGGGAAGAAGAGGTTGCCGCGCATCTGCCAATATCCCAGGCTCCTCTCCTGTCTACCAAAAATTCCAAATCATAAAAAGTAAGCCTACGCATACCCGAATGCGAAGGCAGCCTACCAAGAATTTACCTGAACCTGTTGCCCCATCGACCACCAGTACCTGCGTTGACGCTCTCATGGTATCCTTAAACTCTCATGCCCTGCGATTACTCTCAGCACTGAACCCAGAGCAAGCGATTCGGCAACCCCCAGCTCCATGGCCTCACAAAACCCTGAGATCCCTGTGGTTCCTGTAAATGAACATTTTGCCTTATCACCCGCGAAAAATGCATATATATCCATTGGACCAGGAGAACTGTCCACGGGTTCCGAAACAGCTGATGCAGTACGTCTTCCAGCCAGGACAAGGATTACACCAAATGTTGACAGCACTCGTTCTTGTCACAGACCCCCCAACCGCGGTTCTTCCACGTTCCACCTCCGCAAAAATACGTCTGCGGACTCGAACATGTATTGTCAGGGTCGCGATATGTAAGACATCCTCAACTACACCTTCGAAGAACCTGTCCCCTGTTCTTCAAAAGACAAATGGCCTTCTCATCGTTACCTGACAAATACATCAAGCCACACGTACCGCGAGCTTGGTAGAACGTTATATCCACAATTACCAGTGGCCAGCTCAGGCCCCCATGTGCTTCCACCATCATGCTCACCCACTTCCCTGCCAACTACGGACCATTTTAGGGTGCCACTCCCCGCACACACCCACCGCCTCTTTCTGTACCAAATTACTCTCCACACCTCCTGCCGATCTGAAAGATTTCATGTCATCAAACCCTTCCAACCACACACGGCCTTCCAGGAATATTCCTTATCCTATAAAGAACCTCTGCTCTCTTCTGCCGCAAATTAAAGCTTACTTCGCACACTATTTATACCCTAACCGAGAGGTAAGCACACTCACACCTATTTCGCACACACGCCCAGTCGACTCTACTTCATGTAGAGTTACCTCTAATACCACCCGCCCCAGTGCTGAACTCCACCGTAAAAGAGTTTAGTAAATTTCTGGTTAGTGTGGTGTGTTCGCAAATGGACCCGACAGTGACGCTGTTTAAGGCCCGCTCAGTGCTGCCAAAGTCCACACCCTTCGTGCCATTTTGCTGCTGCAAAACTATACCTGATTTGTGTGACTGAAACACGGCTCTCGGTTGAAATCTCAGGCGCGGCTGTCTCAATCCCTGGTTATAATATCCACCGCTCTGACAGGAGGAACTTAAGGGGTGGAGGATCTGATATCCACTCCAAATAGGAAATTCGTGCGGCCCCTATCAATTATCCCAGCCTAGGGGTACTAGAGATCATCTGGATATCCGTAGAACAGACCAAACGACCTGTACAGGTGTAATGGTGGATACGACTGAAGAAGTGTGCGAGTAGTATGTGGTTTGCTCATAATTCCGCTTCACGTCTATTGAAAAGTGGAATTTGTTACGGAATTTCTGGAATCACTTTGTAGCATTCTTTTACATTTGATTGATAGTTATTGAGTATCCAGGAAGTTTTATGAAGATCTGTCCGACATGACGAAGGATACACAGCCTTTATAAACAAGATGCATATGAGAGTTTTTCTTCCCTATCCAATAGTCTGTAACTGTTCAGTTGGTGTTTTCCAATGAATAACTATGCAGCGAAGGCCTGCTCTCTTTCAATATTAGGTTGTATCTATCTTTCCCCTCTCCTTCTTCTATAACTGACTTGTATCATATTGTCTTCACCGCACACGCTGCTCCTCATTCGTCAAAATTCGTGTTGGGTGATTCCAATCTACCAGTTATTTCCTGGTCCGCCATTTTGATCCCTACTTGTTACTCCTCACCGTTTCCCCAAATTAGAGTAGAGGGTTGGTGCCAAGTTGTACGTAGCCCCACAGGTGGCCAACATACCCAGGGCATAATATTCTGGCTACGACCGCAGTTGAATCATGTTTCCCAGGTAGCGATCACTGTGTCGTTTCTCGCAGCGCACGCAGGTATGGTGAAACTGCCCCTCCGAGTCCTTCCGTCTATCGCCTCCTTACTCGGGATAGTTTGCTTGCTTGTTCTTCCTTGCTGACCTCTCGGAGCTGGAACGACTACTACCTCTCGACAAACATACAGCGCATTTAAAATACTACCAAAACTTATTGACTTCTCTCTACCTCGCTTCTCCCATCAAGAGTTTTTACCCCGATATCTCTCGGCATGATAAGTTATTGAAAACAGTGGGCAATAAAATATGCCGAGCTGGCAGCGAATATCGGAAATCTCGAGATTTTTCATTGATACTCCCCATCAGCAATCTTTCAACTGACCGAGAGTTCTACGGATATCCCTCAAATGTCTTGAAGAGGGCATCGCTCTCATGGACCACTCTCGGTCCTCTATTTCATGAGCCCCGTGCATCAATCAGTAATCCAGTTACTTGACTGCGTTTCACCTACTGTAGTTTTATCACCAATCCTGTTCGCATACCCGCCACCCCTCCAGTATCAAGGGAGCTTTGCCCATGTTCGGTGGCTCTGAGCACGGTCTTTAATTCGGAAAAATAATAAGGGGGTAGTGTTGTTTTTTGTTTGCTGCTGCTGTGCTGGACTCGTCCAGGTTGTGCCAGTTAACTGGCAAAGCTATAAGCTACAGAAACAATAAAAAGAAACGAAAACCTGACCTTCCGTCTAATAAAAAAAAGAAACCTGTAAAAAGACAGATAGAATAGTCTGAAGACACTGTGAGGCCCTCGGCTTATATCGACGTGCGGAGCTGTAGCTACCCTTGTCATAAGTGGGGTTGTACCACACTAAAGCCCGCCTAGTCAACCAGAAAAGCACACACCCGTACCCACTGTTCTCAGGAGTGAACATATATAATGAGAAATATATGTATACGGAGGTACCTAAATCTCTGTTACCAGCATGCAAGACCAGTGCCCAAAGACTCCCCATTCGCCATGCACCAATTGCTAACCTGAGGCTGATAGCAGTGCTTCGGGGACTAGTGACCATTTCTCTTACACTAACTTTCTCTCCTGGTACTGTCCAACTCACGTACTAAACACCAGGTTAACTAGTCCTTCATCTCGGAAATTTACTACTATCAGTCCCCATACGTTTGATTTCCCAAACCACACCACCACTCTGCGTGCTTATATCGATCTGCCCTAGATCTCTTCTACTTTGTTATCATATATTAGCAAACCTAAACCTCGCTTGGTCGTTAGCATACTAAGCACAATTGCATCCTTATCCATTCCCATATAATCACTTGTTGTCATCAGCCCAACGCGTTTTTCTATCCATGTATATCAATGCACATTATCCCATCTGATGTCACATCAAACTCACCATGCATTAATAATCTCACCCTATTTTCTTATCTTCGCAAGTTTTGAACATAGGCAAAATCACGCATAGATGACCCAACTGGCTGTTATTCACTCCACCTGGCTTATGATATACAAGGATCCCCAAACGGACCAAAAATCCTGCGATCCTACATAGGCTCCGTTCCACCCTGGGTTCTTTGGCCAGGCTGAAAAATATCGCTGTTCACGGAATCGCACACCCCAGTCCAGTGACTTCCAATAGCACTTCCGTTACAGGGCAGTCCAAAAACCGAGGCACGTCAGACCAGTGATGGTATGGCACTGCCACACCTAGTTTGATAACACACATGGAACTACTCTCTTCCTGCACTCGACCGTACCCTCTCGCCCGCTGCTTCCATTAAACGCAAACATGAACAAGCTCTACACTTGGTCCCAGCTGCCCCCATAACATGTTCATTTAAACCAGCTGAACCTTTCGTTCGAATTTAGCCATTTCTGTGTTTGTGCCTCCCGCAAAATCAGCCGGTTTCCATCGCGTTCCGGCTGGTGCGTTGTCGCCATCTCACCCGACTCCACAACGGCGACACTAGTAATTCTCTACAGTTTCACTGTACACTATTTTCCAGATTCTGGTTACCACCTATCTGCTTTGCTACTCCCTCTACTCCATCGCCCCACTTACGTTTTCTGTGACCATGGCCATGAGCCCAACAGTCCAACGGCAAGAGGCCCCAGGTGTGGTCTTAGTTTTCAGTTTCCAGATATTCATCAGCTGACCTGCTTTGGAAACCGAAGTACGTCTCTGCAGCGATAGCGTGGCACTGCTTACCCAGTTCGATATCACATCCGCGACTATTTCTCTCCTAATCTTGACTGCGCCCTCTTGGTCACTTATTCCCACGCCTGGGACCGTAGTCAAACACTTTACCTGACCTCAACCGTTTTCCGGACGCGTTCACTTTAATTCGCTGAAATTTTGTCACGGTTTAACTGCGTGAAAGACTTTTATTCTATGCTCCCATCAAAGTTAGTAATTTTTTGCGCAGTCTACATTCAGCATTGTGCGTTTGCACCATCCTTCTCTCCCATGGAAATCCTGCACCCAACTTTACTCCAGCATTGGCACCAGTGAGTCTCTACTGTTTCAATGTACACCGCGATTCTGAGATTCATGCTACCATTCAAAGGTATTGCTAGTCCCTCAATGTTATCTCCGGTTATGCATTACTTAACCCTGGCCATAAGCCGATCATTCAAAGTCCTTCAGACCCCAGTTGTGGTCTTAGATTTTAGTTGCAAGTGACGCACCGGATCATGACAATTCTGCTGCTCCACCAGATCCGTTGACGTGATTCCTAATTTTCCGCAAACTGCGATTATCTTATCCCATGCAAGGCAGGATGCTTCTTGTTTCGCCCTGCCAGCTTTCGCTTTTGCACACCACTTCCAGATCTTAACGGGGTGATCCTGCTTTATATCAGTATGTTCCTCAAAAGGAAAAAGCCATGTTAACTTAACCGTGCCGGTTCAGGCATGACCGCGTCTTCATCGGATAATGCCCACTGTTTGCGAAACCGCCCCTTTTCGGCGCAATCTCAGTACGCACAAATAGCACAGTCATGCTTACATTTTGACTGTAACATGATGGTCATGCCTGGCGGAGTACCATCCATCAGCTGGGAGCGAACATTATGAGCATTCGCATTACTGTTATTAAAACAATCCATGATTGCACTTACAGAAACATGGATAACACCAGATGTATCCGATGCAGATATTTGGCGGACGGTTGCTCAATTTTAGGGTTGACTGGAAATGTGAAGGGCTAGTGAGGTTGCTCTGTACTTAAATGCCGACCTACCTATACCAATTATCCCCTCTGATACCGTCACACAACACCATTATGCAGTGTGGACCTAGACTCCTCATCGTGCGACCGACTCAGTTCTCCCGACGTCGTCCACCATTGCCCTCAAGTATGATAGGATGCTGCCTTTCCCCATATAAGCAATTCTTTTCTAGACACCACCTAACACAGCTTTTATTACTAGGTGATTTGAAGGCCCCCCAAGGCCTTCTTGGTTGTATTCTAGACAATCGGTCCGGTGAAAATTTCTCAGCCGCGGGAAATGGAGTTGTTAAGCAAGTTAAATAACCTCATAATGTCTTCGAAACTGGCATATCTCTTCAGGCTTACAAAACCCCTGTTGGATCTGGTCACTGCAAACGATATACATCCTTCTAATTGAGTGTTAATAGGGGGCATCTTGAGAAAAGGCAACCACTGTGTGCTGATTTTCGACTTCTCTTACCGAGCCACGAATCCAGAAGTTGGAAGTTGATTCAAATTTTCTGCCGCGCGTTATTCTGAGAAATGCGTTTTTTCTTTGAATAACAGATTTGTGCCAGATACAATCGAGAAAAAAATATGCGTGGCCTTTGCGCAGAAGGTGAACGAATTTAGCAGCTCCTTAGTCCAACAGAAACCTGCGTGCAATCAAACGAACCAGAAGCTATCCGAAAACATTCGGGGTATTCTGAAAACCAAGCCCAAAGTATCCTGCAAACCGATGACTATGGAAGACTCGAAATACGGGGTCGTAAATTGTTAGACGCGGGAGCTCTGCAAATCACGCTGCCGCCAGCGAAAAATACAAAATCGGTTAAATATGATAGACTCAGAAAAGGAAATGCAAATAATTTATGGTTAGGTACATATCTTACCACCGAAGAACCAAACCGCTTTCCTTGCTTGCGGAGAAGGGAGCGGGAAACCGATGAGGTTTTTAATAAGCGTATTCAAGGCCTACGGCATCAGCGTGTGGCGCTGTATTCCACACCAACAACCTCATCGCATTCAAACCCAACAAAGGTAAACACTAACAGCTCCTATCCCACTCGGTCTTGATGAAGGATGATGTTTGTAAAGTTTCGCACAACTCAAAATACTAGAGCTATTTGGGACCAGATAGATTCTGCCCGGGGATTCGGGAGAAAATAAAAATCACACTGGCGGAAAAATCCAGCCTGACGGTTTATCGGCCGAACAACAGTGAACATTCCTGTCCATGGAAGGGAACGATCGTCACTTCAACCTACAAATTAAGTTTGCTGAGCGCCGAGGGGCTACAGGCCTGTTAGTTTTATTAGCGTACTGCAAAACGTAATGAAGAACATTCTGAAGCGGAACACGTTTCGCCGCCCCAGTACGAGTAATTTGATACCTGTGGTGTACTATTTATCTCCCCAAAGCAGTTACCACGTGACAAACGTGACCGCATCTACGAGGAACTTAATCCAGGCCAAAGATGAATGACTCATAATGGAAACCCTAGCTTTCGGTTTTTCGAAATCACTCGACAGATTTCCCCATGTTCCACCGTTCCACAAACTCGAGTCCTTTTTGATTTGGGGAGACATTTTACGCTGGATTGGATCCTCCCTATAATCTTAATCAGAAGTCTCAATCGGAGTTACTCAAGGCCCAGTGGTAAGACCATAATCCCTTTTAGTTACTGCCAATGCGTTTCCAGCTCAACATCAACCTTTCGCGGACGACAAAAACTCCCGAATACCGGCATCAGAACCCTTCAAATGGAGGAATTAAACTACGCAAACGCGCATCGTGTAATTAGACCAGGGGAAAATTATAAGGTGGGCATCAGAATAGATTGGGGTATCTAAATCATATTAAACACATACTTCTCAATCCGGTAAGAAGAGCTGGTTTAAAAAAACATTTGTCGTTCGTTGGGTGATTTAGCACTCTTCCGTAATATTCCCACGAATATCCATGTACACTATGGCGCCGCTTGAATAGGGCTCAAACTATAGCAACCGACATCTGTAGATCCTTGAATCTTCCAGATTGTGGCCGCAGCGTAGCCTGACGCTTATTTATACATTGTTTTATCGGGACTTGAAAGATAGGCAGGTAGTCATTGACCCAAAAATTCGCTACGGGGACATGGTAAGGCCAGATAGCCTGCTTTCATTAAACCATATTTTTTAAAAACCATTTTCGTTGGTTGGACCGGGGAAAAGCATTCTTCGCGCAGCAGCTGGTGTGCAGTCCAAAGCAGCTTGACGTCCTTTCACGTGTCTTAGTCGCGAAAAGATTTTTTCCAGCGCTGAGAGCTTAACGAGCGTTGCTACACACTCTCTCGCTTTGCGTTCACGCGTCTTGAAGCAACATTCCATTCTGACTGGTTGCAACTGAGTGCCAGTGATATTTTTTAAAAAATGGAGGGTTGGCTGAAAGATTGATACCCTGAATGCAGAAAGGAATCATCTAGGGGTGGTATGTGGCGAATACTTACATTAAGACCTAGTTTTCCGATGAAAGTGTCGCGGACAATTTCCTGTTTGCAGCAGTTCAGCATGACCAGAATTGCATTAATTGACAAATCGATGGTGATTTGTGGATGTAATGTTGCTTGCAAAAAGGTAAGTAATCTAAATAATACAAAGCCAGCGGTTTCGGTCTACGACAATGAATTTTATGTAAACCGTCTGAAAATGATAGGCACGAAGTAAATACGTGCAAGTGGATTGGTAACGGAGAGTGCTTACTACCAAGCCTCTCGATATGGGAGTTTCGTTCATTATGTAAGGGACTCAATAATGTTACCCATTCTGCCTTATCAATGAACTCCCCAAATCTTGTTTGTCATAACGGCCACCCATAAACTACGTCAGCGAGCATGATTAGTTCTTTCCACCGGCGAAATTTCCACAGTTTGAACTCAAATTCCGCGAAGGAACCGCACTTGCGGCCGTGTAAGTGTCCGGCCATCGACTTGTTATATCACGCTCGTTCAACGAGAGGTCCTGTTAAACTAAATGACATTTAACCATAACGACAACGTACTTGACAACATTTCGGAGTGGAATGTGGTATTCTCCGCCATACTGGGCGTGGCTTTGCCAGCTGCGTTCTGCAACATGTTACACAGACATGGACAGCCTCTCACGGGCCTTCATACGATTCTGACATACGGCCATATGGCCTTGAAATGCTCGCAGCCCGATCGGGCCAGCCCTTCTAGTGAACGAAAGCCGCTGGACAAATAAAAACCCGACACAGAAAGCTTGCACAATGACCTCAACCCTTTGTGTCAATCAATGAATCCGCGAAAGGCGAGTAGTTCCGGTAGCTCATGATTCCCAACCGGAAGCTTCTACTGAATACCTGAATAATGGTGAAGCGAAACTAATTTGATGCAATTCTATCCAGTGGTAAATTGCTGAATGGCAAGAGAACACTGAAGCGAGCAACATGCAAATGCTTCGTTTAAATGTATCACATTTCTGGGGCAAACGGGATTAATAACAACGGCGCCAGTTTGAAAGTTGGTCAAATTTTGAGAGGTAAGTTGGACTACACTTTGTGTTGGGAACAGATACTTATGCCACGTTTTACCAGAAATAAAATATTTCATTTTATTTATTGTAAGCATCCGACTGATCCATCAGTCGGAGTGCGGTCTTAATTTTTAGTCAGTAGCGTCTTTCTCCTGGGAAATCTGTACGGAACCACTTGTCGCTGGTCATCATTCACCACCAACCTCTGACATTCGCTTATTCTCGGGAGAGTGGATGAAGCGGTGTATCGGAATGATGGGGGAAGTCTGGCGACTCGCTTCAATGATCTATTATCAGTTTAGTCCTTTGAATTGTGTTCGTGAATACAGGCACTCGGTCACCAGATACCAATGTTGCGCAGTCGAATTAGTGGTTTAGGAGTCAATTTCTGTCGCAAGATCATAGTGGTAACTATATTGACTAATGTGAATGTGAAACAAACCAAGCAACACCATACCACGAGCCGGAGCGATGGATCCAGGTGAATGGAAAGATCAGGGATAACTCAGGAAGATCTGTTTAGTTGCTTCGGGCAGGTTTATGAACCATGTAGTCTTCTGCTCAGGAACCTGATTAGTGACTGGCTTCGAAACCACCAATAAATCATTCAGGTAGCATCACGAAAACGTGAGATAGCAGGTATATTGAAGAATTCTGCATGTTTTAGGATAAACAGTGTTGGACGAAGATACCGGAGGACAAGTTGCTTGATTTGATTATCTATGCCAAAGGTACAGCTACGCCGTTCACGTGCTACCCAGGCTGAAATTAGTGCGTGGCGGGAAATGCCGTTTTCCCATAAAAGTAGACATATAGTGTTACGCCACTAAGAGGTTGACTCCCATGGTTTATCGACTGAGTCATCGAAATCCCCGTCAACTTATAAAAAAAAACAAATATTTACGTGGATGGATAAAACCCTAACTGCATTGGGTGCATTGTAAAGGCCCTTTTTACGTTCGAAATCGAATAGGTATCAGGTCAACAATGGAGAGCTAAAACCCCAGAAATGAAGGACTTCTACTTGTACAACGTGACTGGTAGAGAAATAGCAAATAAGGGCTTAATCTGCAGTATTTAGCGCTACTCTTAATAAAAACGGAACTAGCCATCGGAATCTGTATACCTCGAAGCAAATGTTGGTTGTGAGTCAAAGTGTGCATTTTGTTTCCTCGAACTGATAGAGTTAATCTTGCGAAAGCGACATTCGATGGTGCCAAGTGTCATCCACTTAGGTGTCTCCAAAAATACCAAGCAAAAAGGTTGGTACGCTTTTGGGTAAGTAAGGCGCTCCCTCCGCCGGAATAGGCCTCAACTTTTGTACCACAGAGAGCTATCCTCAACGTCAGATTATGACGCCTTATTCTACTACATGAATTTAAGAAGTTTTATATTATTCCTCGGACCTTGGCTTTACTAGTGGTTTTTCCAGAGATTCGGTCGGAAATCCCAATAATTTCAGATGACGGCTTAATATGGCGGAAAATATTATCAATAGAACTTGCTTTGATAAAGCCCCACCTACAACAAATGTAACATATGGTGCAAAAGCCAAATTTCTATTCAAATGATTTTATCTGTATAATACGATATCAAATTTTTCTACATTTCTAATGATATTCTCATGCGCGATTTCACAGGACCAAGGTATAAACACTTAAAATGGACTTTTACACTGTGCTAGCGCCTTCGTAAACCTAAACCAGGAGCCTTGATTACCAAAGCGCTCATTTTTTGTCTTCGATAAGACAGTCATTTGACGGTTTTTGCCATTTATGTTTAGTCACAATACGAACGTCTATTACGGCCTTATAGTCCATGGCATTCGGCTGATGTGGCAACCACAAGTGGGAAAAACTGCATTTGCTTGAGTATTGCGTATTTATGTATAGCAGCAAAGTTCGAGTTCTCCCGGCTAGGGCCGTATCATCTTGTTCTTGTGTGACAAGCGTTGACACTTTTAGATCACTCACGAGATTTGCAATAATGACTGCAAAGTTAACCACCTGTCAGAAAACTACTTAAAATTTTCAATTAAAGTTTTTGAGTCAACTTCTTCTGTCTTGTCGCTTTGACGCACCTTAGAAAATACTAATTTCATTCTGCTAATTCTTCTTTGGTCGCCGCTTTCTACGTTTTCCGTAGTCTTTAGGCACACATTATAAACCAACCTAAGGTTGGTCGGCTGTTGGCCTTCAAGGACCGCCGCACATTGCGAAATGCAGCTGAATACCCACCAAAGCCACATGTACCTACCATTTGCTTCCCGCTTACGAACAAACTACTAAAATGCTGTTTCAAGACCGCACGCATTTTATACCACGTTAACCATATGATAAAGTTTGGAAAAGCTTTGATAAAATGACGCTGCTTGCATCAACAACAATACCATTAAAGCATTTTATTTGCTTATTTTGCAACGGTGCTTGACCACTAAAGTCGTTTTACCAGGATCTTCTACACCTGTCTTGCATTTGTGCTAGTTGGGCCACAGTGGTGTGGAACTCATCGACAGAAGCAATACAAGCTTTTGCCCACCCACCTCATCCGGTTATTCTCGTTTTTTAGACCCTTGTTATTAGAAATCTGTCGTTCAGGCATATTTTTGGAACGCCTGGTACACTACAGTGCAGTATTTTTACATCCTCTCAAAGAGCTGTCTTGCCTAGAAGTATTTCTAATTTTGAATATAGGATTCTACAATGATCTTGTTTCACACACTTTGTAAGCTTGCTTATTAGCTAAAATATGGTAATGGTCAGTGTGCCCCTGAATACTTTGGGTTTCTGAGGTTAGTATGTTAGTTTGACTACTAACCAAGTTCATTCCGTTGTTTCTAAGCATAGGTGTTTTGTCAAATATTTCTTAGCAATTGCATTATTTCCCTTTTTTACAGAACAAATTTTCTTCAAACCTGATCCTCCACCAACTCTGTCCGTTCTTCTTGGCAGGTTTGTGCAACAATGTGCCCCAGGATTTCGTAACTATCATGTACTATCTGTGTGCACACATTTTTGGAAACTGGAAGTGCGTGGGGAGTTCGTGAAAGGTTTTATGACAAGAAAAGATGTTTGAAAACGCTCAGGATACTCCATTTTTATGTACTTTTCGACAGTCGGGAAGTAACAAGACGAACACTTGGCGTGCAAAATCTCGGCGTCCAAATCTCTCTGAGGAAGAGCCTTGTTGACCTGAAATAATTTGGCAACATTGTTACCGTTTTTTAAATGGGTGCAGGTAACGTAAGCATCATTACAAAAGGCGAGCAAGGCCATGCAGCCCTTAGGTATTGCCTTCTTATCAACAAACGTGCAAAGCGATGCTGTGGGGCATCCAGTCTTTGAATCTGCTTCTAAACAATCAAGAAGAGACGCTAAAGGTTTTGATAGATCACGTGTATCCTAGAAGTTGCACCAGTTCTGTCTGTGGTGTGATAGATGAACATTTCATAGGGTAGCATTGCGTTTGCCAAGTTGCACTACTTGTGTTCCAGAAAGGCGTACCATTGGGCCTCAAAAGGTGTGTGTAACAGACCGTAGTGTAGACTGTATTGTGCTACGGCTGTTTTTTTGAGCAGAGGATTCAAGACTAATTCAGATCATTAAACACTAACATCCGAGACCTGTGATTGAATTTGGCTGGAATTGAAGAATTAAAAAGAGTTATCAGGAATTGGGTCTTCGTGGGGCAGAAGGCGATTCACCCAACGATTGCTCATAGCGCTGCAAGATTAGGCGGCTTAATTATTTGTTACCGATGGCCCTTTGCCGCCCATCTAGAATATCGTCGTTTTTAGGCCCAATTAGAAAAACTAGAGATAAACAAAATTTGGCACGCCAGGAGAGAATGAGCAATTTTGCAAACCGTCTGGGTACAGTTGTTTCCGAAGACTTCAACGATGTGGCTCACGTGGCTCGCCACTTGCTTGGCTCAATCCACCGAAAACTGTGACACTTATGTTGTTAGTTTTCATTCATATCGTGTGAATGTGTTTTGTCACAGACTATCCCCCTCACTATTCCAGTTTTTCTGATGGTACGGAAGCGCTACTCTTCTTCCCTGCTGTTGTTGTTATTGATGAAAATGAATAAGGCCACTCATGTAGTATCCTCTATGGTATCAACAATTTTACATCCTTCACCTAACACTTAAGGCAAACATAACGTTCTAAGTGGCCAATCCATCTTTTCTCGGCCTCCAGCGGGCTATTTTCTTTGGCACTATGCTGTATCCTATTCTGCAACAGTTTAGCACGCGATGCTATTCCCGCGACTAAAACATTATGAGTTTTACTCACGGAAGTTAGCTGTTTTTGTCAAAATTTAGCTGCCGTTGGATGGAGTTGTAGCATAAATAGCCCCACTCTATACATCGAAAGATCCGTAAACTGACGTTGTGGTGGTATATTGCTTCAGCATACAACTACAGATATATCTTCGCAATTGATGGACGGTGTTTCGGCAAACTTAAATGGACAAACTTGACGGCCGCTTTACCGAATAAATTATCATTTGTCAACTACACACACCATTTCTAGATCACATACTCTCGGGAAAAGATTTGAACCCGTTAAGCCTGTTTGGTGTCTTAAGCAAATGATGTGATATTTTAATGAGTTAGTATTAAACAAGGTTAGTCTGAAGAACGACGTAGTAATTCAAAGCTAATTTGCCTCGTCAGTGCTTCTTGGGGACCAAACGGAATCCTGAAATTCCAAGTGGGGTTTTGTAGTTTGCGTATCACTTTGGTGGCTCATCACTGGGACCTCAAACAGCATTTGATTGCGCACGTGCCACTTCTTCTAAACATAGATCGCGTACACAAGGTTTAGTGTGATGTAAGGCCCAAGTGGCTCATGGAAAACCAACGACTGAGATTTGCTCAGGTCATACTCCTGCAGCGCCAGTTTTGACGGTGACCTCCTTGTGCGCCTTGATGAGTTTAAAAGGCTATTTTGGTGGTTGGTGGCACGAACATTGTCAGATCTCTTCTTTGAGTCATTCCCTGTGTAATATGACAACCTGATTTACCTTACTACCGAAGCTTATATCTAGATTATTTTGTAGCTGCATTATCTGCCCCACGTTGGAGACTTCTGTCTACGAACGAGTAGTGTATTATATTCAGGTGGCTAAGATATGGTTTGCTTGTAGTGCGTAGCTAGGCAACAAAATCTCCGCAAATTAGACTGTCCCGCGTCTACAACGTGCACGGCTTCGAGAGCATATCAATTTATCAGCTACAAGCCATGTACCTTAGGCTCATCGGTTTCAGCTGTCACAGTTGCGATCACCTGGAAACGGGATAATGTGTGGACATACAACCAAGCTTTGGAGAGATGGCATGTTCAGTTAGTTCGGGAGTTAGATTACTACGCAGGGAAGGCAACAGCTCTGATGCATGAGCGCCACTAGCTGTGTGATCGGGCAAATTCTTCAAATGTGATTAACCACTGGTGAGATAAGAGGGGTCTCAGGGTTCCCATCCAGGGAAACTGTAGTTGTCGACCCGAATAAGTTCACCTCTTGGTCGTTTCCAGTCATCACAGAGCCGGAAAAAAGAGCTCTATGAGACAGATAGTCTTTTGGCATGCGGAGTGCACGTCCTAACTAGCGTAGCCTGTGAAGCGTGAGGAATTCATCCATCGCAGGAGAGTTCCTTCTTTTTAAGATCATTTGGCGTACTTCGGCATTACTAATACGATGTTCTTACCATATCTGACCAATGCATCGGAGACACAGACGATCAACCACTGACATCGTTTGTATGCCCTCTGCGAGTAGAGTCTACGGCTCGGATCCATATGGATCGCATCACCGCAATGTAAACTCTACCACTGACAAATAAACTGACATCACCCCGGAGGTTGGAAAAACCTACCCTGGCCTTCCTTATTCGAGAAGTAAGCTTCTCAGCTAGTTCACTGCTGGTTTTTCGTGGAGCTCAAGTACAGATAAGATGAGTATCCGGGTCTCAAATTAGGGTCTTTTTATAAGAAGACTGACCACAAGCCAACAAGTGTGCCCGAAATATTGCAGTGTTTAGGCCATGAACTCACAGAGCAGAAGATTTTTGGTTCGAATTCAAACTCTTCATCTCGACTGGTCCTATTTAGCTTTGGGCGACCTGACAGCAGCTCAGCCGTCGTGCTTTTTTCGGATGCCATCAAAGCCACATTCTAAAGTGGTTTTACACCTGAATGATTACTTTATTGTTTAGCAAGGTAGGCAGTGTAGAATTACAATGAAAGCTAGAATAGCCACAACGTTGCGAGCCAGTTGTCTGTTTGCTCTACTCCTTAATATCGAGTAAAATGATAGCTGTATCAACTACCTAACTACCATGCCACCGAAGGAAGCACGAGGGCTGGTGTACTGTCAGGTTCCCCAAGCCTGGACAAGGAAAGTCTAGAGGTAGAGGTCGGGTTCGAACCATAGATCTTCCGGTCGGTAAATTCGCCCTCTAATCACTGAACCATCTCACCTTGGTAAAAGAGACCCCATAGATACTTCACGAGGATTACTGGGGTGCAAAAACTACCACATGATAGCAAGACGCAGTTCTTCTCAGATGGCAGAATGTCTAGAAAACATCTTCTAAACAATTTGAAACTCTTTTTTTTCGTGATTTCAAGGGCCTTGATTCAAAGTGACCGCTCAGTGACCATCATCATCATGTTTGAAAACCTAAAGTCAGCGTTCAATACTGATACTTCGTCTCACTCAACTGTAATTGATTTGAACGCCTCGATTGGAAGAAACTAGTTAAAATGGAGTGAGAATTGGTATACTTCGAAACACGTAGTAGCAGATCAGCGACAATCTCTGCTTTCTAAACGAACAACTGTAAACTCCTGCAACTGCACTACAAACATATCACAACCATATACTACTTACGGGCTTATTTTGCAGTTCAAAGGAACTCTCTTGAACGCACTTTTTCCTTACCAGAAAAGATTTTCTCGCCCACAGGAAATGTTGACTTTTACTGATACCTGGTTTCCCCACATTATGCCTTGAAAGTTGTTTTCAGGTGGGGCGGTACTAAGGTTGTCATTTTTGTCCATTCAGTTTTAGCACGTCCGTTCATTGTGCAGCAAATTGGAAGAACCAAACAAAGGTCAAATGGCGGCGAACATGAGTAATCTGTCGGGAGCAATGTGTCTGCAGGCGGCCGAGAATCTTCTGGAAGATCCAGGAGTGCTTCAAGTTGCTGACACAGGTGACGATGCAGAGACAACAATTTCCATGATAAAAAGTTTGCCAAGGTGAGTGGATCCCATGTGAACGCACCTGAATGATTACTTTATTGTTTAGCAAGGTAGGCAGTGTAGAATTACAATGAAAGCTAGAATAGCCACAACGTTGCGAGCCAGTTGTCTGTTTGCTCTACTCCTTAATATCGAGTAAAATGATAGCTGTATCAACTACCTAACTACCATGCCACCGAAGGAAGCACGAGGGCTGGTGTACTGTCAGGTTCCCCAAGCCTGGACAAGGAAAGTCTAGAGGTAGAGGTCGGGTTCGAACCATAGATCTTCCGGTCGGTAAATTCGCCCTCTAATCACTGAACCATCTCACCTTGGTAAAAGAGACCCCATAGATACTTCACGAGGATTACTGGGGTGCAAAAACTACCACATGATAGCAAGACGCAGTTCTTCTCAGATGGCAGAATGTCTAGAAAACATCTTCTAAACAATTTGAAACTCTTTTTTTTCGTGATTTCAAGGGCCTTGATTCAAAGTGACCGCTCAGTGACCATCATCATCATGTTTGAAAACCTAAAGTCAGCGTTCAATACTGATACTTCGTCTCACTCAACTGTAATTGATTTGAACGCCTCGATTGGAAGAAACTAGTTAAAATGGAGTGAGAATTGGTATACTTCGAAACACGTAGTAGCAGATCAGCGACAATCTCTGCTTTCTAAACGAACAACTGTAAACTCCTGCAACTGCACTACAAACATATCACAACCATATACTACTTACGGGCTTATTTTGCAGTTCAAAGGAACTCTCTTGAACGCACTTTTTCCTTACCAGAAAAGATTTTCTCGCCCACAGGAAATGTTGACTTTTACTGATACCTGGTTTCCCCACATTATGCCTTGAAAGTTGTTTTCAGGTGGGGCGGTACTAAGGTTGTCATTTTTGTCCATTCAGTTTTAGCACGTCCGTTCATTGTGCAGCAAATTGGAAGAACCAAACAAAGGTCAAATGGCGGCGAACATGAGTAATCTGTCGGGAGCAATGTGTCTGCAGGCGGCCGAGAATCTTCTGGAAGATCCAGAAGTGCTTCAAGTTGCTGACACAGGTGATGATGCAGAGACAACAATTTCCATGGTAAAAAGTTTGCCAAGGTGAGTGGATCCCATGTGAACGTAGTGTGAAAACGCTTGTCCCAACTTTGCCCTTAACGGCATTTTGAAGAAAACCTAAGTGAGCGCCTTCTGATATTCTAGTCACACAGTTCACAAAGCGATACGATCAGTAATCTTGATAAAGTGTTCTCAAGCAATGCATCCTTATCTTTGTTGACATTTATACAATTTCGCCTCCTCAAAGAATAAAGCATTCGGGGGATACTAGAATGTTACTTGCCAGAAAAACTTACCAAAGACTTTCTTCCAGGCGTTATTTTGGATCTCCATATATATGTTGTAACGAACTGTTGTCCCTGCTCCAGTGCCTTAGTCTCGGAAAAAGACTCGTCTACAAGGACCACAACTGCTTTATAACGAACAAGCGGTTGTAAAAATCACAAGGGGAATAGCGGTGTTTAAAGCGCATTTTGGGCTTGATCCAGGCTGACATGCCTGAATACTCGTCATTTTTGGTCAGTGCTGAGTTGATTGACTGCTTGCGCGTCCTGTCGGCAGCTGGCTTCTCCGGCCTCGATTCTTGAAGTTTTCCCTAATGCGATTTTGGTCGAGTTTGAGGGTCTCAGTGGGCTTCGGGCATTCTGGAATTAGTTTCAGGAATCTGACCTTTCTGACAATATGGCAAACAGCTGTTTTGTTGCGCAATGAATTACCGCTCCTGCTTTGTAATCGATGTGCCATGTGATCAACGTGTAAGTCATACACACAGGTGTACTGTGGTGAGCCTGCACTAAGCTTGAATAATACCCACCTGCAAGTCCGTAGTAAGCAAGGGTAAAGTCCCTTCTGTGCCCAACTTTCTTCTTTTATTCACAATGAGGCTTTCAAGTACGGCAGCGAAGCATCAGTGTCGAGCACTGCTGCCCATGATGAAGATGATAATGATGATGAAGGCTCGCTAATTACAGTTGACACCTTCATAGTGACATCTCCTTTTGAAAGCCAGAAATTATCCCTTGTCTTCAAAGGATGAAAACGTTGGTGGCCCAGGTCGTTGGCTTGTTCTTCGGGCTGGGCAATCCGATTGCAAAAGTAGGTGGCACAACCAACAACCCATTGTTACACACCACTACGCTCCCTAACAACGCACTCTGATTGGTGATGAAACGTTTGGAATCAAATTTTTCGATTCCAGAAACAAGTCAACGACCACAGTTCCGTCTCTGGAGGGCTGTTTTCTCGGGAACATTCCTTGCCGTGGTCTAATCGAATGAAGGGATAGGTACTCAAGGCTAATTTTGTAAGGGATGTGTACAAATTAGTTGGAAATATGTGAGGTTCACAGAACAAGTCAGAAGCGTTTATCATCATTTTAATATTACATAAGAAGACGCAAAGCGGAAATGAACTCCTTTTCTACGGAGTATCACTAACTGTGCAATGAATCTAAACAAATTCTTTTGAGCGCGCTAGGCTGTTGTCCAACAAACTAGTCAAATAGGTAAGCAATCAAGATCCCCAAAAAATCTAACAGGCGGGTTGCCGGTAAGGTTTGAAGTGTAGTTTTTAACCATGCAATGAAGGGGAATATATCACATAGATATGCCACTTGTAACTTGGGGACAAAAGGGACAGTCTATCTTTTCCAACCCCAACGTCGTTCCTTCACCGCATAAAACATGATCATCTAGTTTAATGTTCTGGCCTATCATACCAGACAAAAGTGAAAGACTCTCATGAAGGGCTCCACAGGTTAGGTGCATTGAAAGTCAATTAGATCGATTATCAACAACATTTGAGCGTTTCGAGCGAGAGACACGTAGCCGACCGCCGCACCAGATGACTCTCATTCTACAAATATTACATGTCCAGTGAAATAACGTATAAACCATTCAAAAAATAATATGAAATATTATACCGAGTTACCTTCTTTTCTTCTACTTTCTCTGATTTTTTGAGTATCAGTTGATGTCTTTGTTTAAGCTTGATTTCCATCCACTCAGTCGAACTTCATCTACATCATCATCATCAACGACAGCATGACATCAGTGCTCAACACCAATGCTTCACTGCCGTACAGCCATGACTTATTTGAAAGCCTTATTGTAAAGAAAAGAATAAAGGTGGATGGGGGAGGGACTTAGTGCTAGCTTAACACAATCATTCCGAGGTGCCTACACCTCCAGACATTCATTCAGGCAATCTGGACAGAAACTGACAACAAGAACGCCACTGACATCGGTTGGCAGCCATATCTTGTAGTGTCTCCAACCAGGCACAGTGAGGATCACGCGGTCCCCATCCTGGAAG